>NC_056729.1:212542849-212655349 GCF_019279795.1 Protopterus annectens | reverse complement strand
ATCTGTCTATTAAAAAGCATTTGATGTTGATCGCTTCATTAAGACCAGGGCGTCCATCAGCCCCTAAACACAGCTGCCAAAGTGATTCTTTTTGCTCTAATTTGTTGTTCAAGTTGCTTCAGTAAATTCTAATAAGAGAAAATTTTTTTTTCACATGTTCAAATAGAGACATCAATTTAACTGTCATTGTGGTTTGAGATAGCAGCCGTAGTGTGTTCCACAGCAACTTCACTTCATGCACCCACTAGTCATTCTTAGTGTTGTACAAAGAGCATATACATCTTATACACTAGGGCCTCCCGAGAGTGGGCGAGAACAAACACATACACACCTGATAGAGTGCATCAGTGCGAGCTTGTGAGATGTTCCTGGTTGGCCCTCTCACCTGCGCATCTGCGTTTGGGTGAGTACGTGGATGCACGCACAAGAGTTGGTGGGTCAGCGGGTGGGTGGCAGTGTATGTGGGGTTGGAGAGTCCACTTGCAGGGCTTTGGTTTAAACAGTGTGCAAGTAGTATGTGTGCGTGGAGGTGTGAGGGCACACGGGTGCGTACTGGTCCTCGTGACACTAACTTCATTATAGTGTGAGCATGAGTCACACGAGATGGCCAGAGTATATAAACATTAGTACACAAGTCCACACGAGTGTACTCACTTCCCATGAGAGATCCGGGTGTTTACATATGGGAGAATGTACATCAATGAACATCAATGTATATCAATTCATTCCTTGGCGAGGAAGTATAGAGTTATTAAATAAACATTCATTACACTTATCTATAAACACTGATTCAAACAATATCAATTGGAGAATTCGTGACTCAAACAAACAACTAACAATATTGTAATGCATTGTTCAAAAAGTTTAAGCAGCGATCTTAATGCAACTACAATCATAATACAATATATGTTTTAATATATAAAATAATGTTTGAACATACGAGTAGAAAAGGATTTTTTAAGATTATGTTTTATTGACAATGGTTATATTGTAATTATTACAAATGTTTTTTAAAAATGAAATGTTTTATGATAAGCATATTATGACAAATTTTATGAAATTTATTCATATGTTACTTCACTTTAGAATACAATGTGTAACATCATTGTCACCATAGAATAACATCATTTCCTGTATACTAAGTATAAAACCAGGATATAGGGAGGGGTCCTGGTTTTTCTGAAGAAGTCCATGTGAAAATAAAGTGGAAGAAAGCGCTAAATGTTCATCTGACTTTGTGGCTACTCCTTTTACCCTTGGTTGCTGTGTCAGTATTTTGATGTAGTACATAACCATTACTTGCCAAGCTCATTCAGTGTTGCTGTAGGTCTGTTGGCAGCATCCTTGAACAGTTTTCTTCTTGTGTTTTCATCAGTTTTGGAGGGACGTCCAGTTCTTTACAACGTCACTGTTGTCCCATATTTTCTCCACTTTTTGATGATTGTCTTCGCTGTGTTCCATGGTATATCCAATGCTATGGAAATTTTTTTGTTCCCTTCTCCTGACTGATACCTTTCAACAATGAGATCCCTTTAATGCTTTGTAAGCTGTCTGCGAACCATGACTTTTTCTGTAGCAGGCAACTGAGTAAATGCCAGGAAAATCCTATGAGGACAGCTAAACTTTATTTGGGGTTAATCAGAGTCTCTTTAATTGATGGCAGATTTGTACCCAAGAAGACTGAATGTTGCAATTATATCAAAAGGTGCTTCAACAAATTATTAATTTAAGGGTGTGTGCACTTTTGCCACCAGCTTATTGTATGTTTTTTATTTTGTCTATTTTTTCCCCTAACAGATTTGTTTTTTTTTTTCAACTGAACTGTACAAATTATAGGTCACATTAAAGGTGGGAATATTTTTGAAATGATTTATTGTGGTCCCATCTTTTTATATCACAAAACCTGGCATTTTCATTTTAACAGGGGTGTGTAAACTTTTTATATCCACTGTGTGTGTGTGTGTATATATATATATATATATATATATATATATATATATGTGTGTGTGTGTGTGTGTGTGTGTGTGTGTGTGTGTATGTGTGTAACATCAATGAGTCACCTAGATCAGTTATTTAATCCTATGCAACATATTTTATTGTAAAAACCTGCAAAAACATGTCATACTCAGTGGGAGAACAATCCCTGGGATTCAAGAAGCTCGGTGCAAGGCCTGCATTAGGCTTGCACCGACCGTGCGACATGAAGATGGCACAGTAGCGCCAAATGCATATTAATGAAGGTGCGCTGCCGCCACAGCCACATGCATAGGAAAGGAGCGCGAGTGCTTAGGACGTGTCGAAGTGCCGCACGGAGGCATGGAAATGTCAGCTGTCGACATGCAACCTAAAATGCTTGCATATAACAATTTGCAAGCAATAGTAATCACATCTGTCAGTGTCTGTGGATACTGAAATGTATGCAAAGCATGCAAGACAGTTCCTGCGAACACAAAATGAAGAAGCAAACACAAATGCATGGTAGGGAATAACGGGTCCCTATCCCGCGAACAAATGACATTGAAAACCATGTGTCCGTAGTCCAACGCAGTGTAGATAGTTATACCAAGTGGAAGCAAAATGCATCATATGTTATCTCCCCACCAATAGGTACGTTCAGCCCAATGGTCAGGGTCACCAGCTGACCCATATTGTGAGGGAGGGTTCACAGCTGGGCAGATGTGTCCATAACAAAAAACATGATAAATGTAAATATCTAGCGACCGTATGACTGAATTATATCCCACAACGCATGTAATAGTCACATACAATAGGTACATCCATATTTCACATACCAAATGTGACAGGAAATAGAATAAGCATGTAAACGAAACAGAAGGAGCATATAAACTGCTACAACAATAAGGCAACATGTAGGCTGAAAGGAACAGTATTATCCATAGCGTTGACTGTGGGTACGTGTTGTCCAGTACATTCAGATATGTGTTTGGAATATATCCCATCCTGGACATAGGAAAAGGTGGCATCCTACCAGTGATTAGAACAGTCGGCCAAAATCCATACATCAGCGGTCCAAGCCGAACTTGTCAGGATGTGTCACAGTTGAACGGGTATTACCCGGGTATACCAACCATGTCATGAAGGTTAAGTATGGGCGTGTACTTATGTGCTTGAGGTATAGCATGTGGAAAGTCAAACATGGCAGAGTAGTCCACACAACCATACAGGTATCTGACATATGTAGGGTATGCAATGTGTTACCTTGCCCATGTCATGGGCCATCAACCAAAGCAGTGATGGATGGAATGTCAGGAATATGTGTGTGGGGGGGATGGGTAGTGGTATAATCCTCAAAGGCGACACTGTGTCGTATGCAGAATAGGTGAACTGGAGGTGTATGGGGGAGCAGAAGATGAAGCAGAAAGAAACACAAAAACATGTATACACATCTGCAATACAACCAGACAGGCCATACTGTAGAACGCAATCCCAGAAACATATGAATATTAAAATGTGCGATACAAATGTACAGACATGTCACCGGCATATACCCACAGATTGGTCCTGATGGAACTGGCCATATCAAATGCAACACACCAGGATGCATAATGGACTACCCAGCATCCCCTCCACAGCAGACAACCTGCCCCCATACCAGAATGTCCACCAAATCCAGCCATACTTGGCCTACTAGTTTGGTGCAGACACATCTACACATAGTGACCACTATGCATATGTAGTAGGTAGTGTCACCCTAGGCAGTTTCAGGATTGCAAATTATGTATCCCTTGCATGTAAAACCCCCAGCACATTTTTGTAATGCCAGAAGAATGTTCGGTATTGGTCTTGTTTTGGTCTTGTTAAATTTTTGGGATAATCTTCATGGGATAAGTAACCTGTGTAAACATTAGAATGGGTATGAAGACACGATGTCCAGTCCTGTAGACATCTGGACACAAATTGAAATGTGCAGTAGGGGTGCACGAGACTGTCCAGCCCTAGATGGTCATGCAGAACCTGCTACCCAGGATCAAACACACGATGTCCAGTCCTGGAGACATCTGGACACAAATTGGAATGTGCAGTAGAGGTGCACGAGACTGTCCAGCCCTAGATGGTCATGCAGAACCTGCTACCCAGGATAAAACACCGGCCTGTGATGCACGTGTCCCGACACAAATAAGTGAGAGAATATATTGCACACATTCGCATAGTGGCACATTGTATAAGGGTGATGAAGGCACTGACGTAAATAGGATATCCCCGATCCACTGTGTGAGGGACAATTAATGTGTGTGTAGGTGTGACTTGACCAACAATGATACAATGACAAATGTCCTGTGATTGTAGGAAATAACTATGTACCATACTGCATGTAACAGTTGCCTAAAGTGGTCACGTCAGGATAGAATAAATGTAATTCGTACAAGAAACAGGCAAACAACAAAAGTGCCAAAGGTATAGGCTCACAGCTAGGAAACAAATGAATGTTCTAAATCTGCACTGACCATGGCTATGTGTTGGCCCAAACAATCTGGTGTCCCCAATAGGGTTACCATCTGTCCCACTTTGCGAGGGACAGTCCCTCTTTGGATAGTTGTGTCCTGACAAAATATATTAAAAATGGCAAATGTCCTGAGATTGTAGGACATAATTATGTCCCATATGTTATGTAATAGTTGCATAAAATAATTATTTCTGTATCTAAAATACCTAAATGTTACAAGAAACAGAATAAGCAACTAAACTGCTACAACAATACGCTTTTATGTAGGCAAATAAGTAAAGTTCTATCCTTTGTACTGACTGTGGGTATGTGTTGGCCTGTAAAATCTGATATGTGTTCCGAAAATGTCCCATCTTGGCCATTTGAAAAGGTGGCAACCCTAGTCCCCAGAATACATCCCAACCTGTACATATGACAATGTCAACGCTACCAATGGTCAGAGCATTCCCACAATAACTGGACAGCCTCTTAACCACTCACAAAGCCAGTGACCTTTGGAGGAAAGGTGTTGAATGAGAATGACTACTTACAACAATGAAGAGTAATAGATGCATTTAACTGCAGAAAATTAGTAGCATTACGAATCTGTCAACACGTTCCAAGTTAATAGTACTAATATGGTAGAAGTGTACATGATTGTTCCTGAGTTATCATAGCCTTGTCCCTGTCACTGTAGAAACGAGTCCCAGAGTATCACAGAGGTCCGTACACATAAGTACACCAACCAACTGTCATATCTGTTGACAGGACTATTGAATACCTATAATGAATTTATAACTGATGTCCAGAATAATATTCATTTTATCTATAAATGAATGAAATAGTCAAATGGGAAGGGAAACATGCGGACCCCCCCCCCCCATATACACACACACACACACACACACACACACACACACACACACACATATATATATATATATATATATATATATATATATATATACATATACATATATATATATATATATATATATATATATATATATATATATAAATATATATATGTATATATATATATATATATATATATATATATATATATATACATATATATATATATATATATATATATATATATATATATATATATATATATATATATGTATATATATATATATATATATATATATATATATGTATATATATATACATATATATGTGTATATAGATAGATATAGATATGTAAGGAATGCCGAAAGATGAAAGCAAACATAAGGGTTGTGAAGGGAATCCAGAGCAAGTAAGGAATTATAAAGTGCTCGCAGCGTATGTCACATAAAGCTGCACAAGTGTGAGTAGAGCACCGCTCTTCACACCAGAGGCAGGGTTATGCCAGTGGCCATAACATTGTTGAAGTGCTACATCAACATTGTAACCAGACGGAATGTAGTACATGTTGCGACCACCTACACTTGTAACCCGCAAATTGTTCGTAATCCATAACACCAGGAAAGGCACGCATGTGCAAATATGAATGGATGGTGAGCCTGTGAATACACGAGGTGGTACAAAATGTGTGTAGGGCCCCAATGCTCATGAGAGGGCAATGTGTAAAGGTGTGTCATGGCTGCGATATCAGGTGTATAATGGCTGTTATGCTAGGCCGTACAGACATACAGACAGGCAATACAGATCAATACACTGCCGCTGTCCAAAACACCGGTAGGAAAGTACCAGTGGGTGAGATCTGCAAGGTCTACCCTTTAAACATGGATAATGGTGTCCCTTGCGGGACCCCAAAAATTCAGGGTACATGTAAATCTGCTGACACTAATATGAGCAGGATGTAAGTGTACATGGAACAGTAGGTCGTGCAAGTGTGATAATACATGGGTTGACAAAACTTACGACATGTGTCTCGAGACAGGAAGATTGGGCAATGTGTAGGGGTGTGCTCATACCCCAGCCTCGCTCGCACTAAGTATTTGTCACGACTGCTGTAGAGGGGTGCCAGGTAGGTGGACCATGGGTATGCAATAATGGGCTTAAGTGTGCAGGTGCTGGTTGGCAGAGATGTAATAGGCCCGCCCAGTGGAAGTCATTAATATTCCTATGTGGGCATAGCATATGCCTACACCTCCCAAACCTGAAGAGCACATCTACCGGATAGTCTGTAAACCATCGGGGGAATACACAGAGACCAAATCAGTGCCGTGTACCCGATTAGCATGGACGTCCATAGTTATGTATCAGACAGTAACAAAGTCCAACTAAACACTAGTGATATTAGGTGAACAGGTGGCGGAATACAGGTAATGACAGATGACAACATGTATGAGTCATAAACAGCATGTACCTCGACAAACGTGAATGAATACATATGCTCTGAGACTGTAAATGTGTCTGGTTAATAGAACCAATCATCTAAATGTGTCCCACAGGGTGTTATGCATTGTTCCTGATACAGTGTTCATTCACATCCATTGGTATGTGAGTTCTGCTTCTGACGGAAAGTGCATAATTTGCTGACCACCTTAGGTAGATGATAGCATAATAGAAGTGTTTCAACACCTGTATGCCTGCGAGAGACACACCCATCTGGGCAGTTGTGTCCTGCAAAATGACAGTTATGGCACATGGCCTGTGAGTTTGGGAATGGAGGCTATATAGTTTGTGTAGTGGTGTCAGACATTAATTTGTTGTATCAGAAACAGTCACATGTAATTGGAAACAGTATTATCAATTATAATGCTACATGAATAACCTTAACGTATGCAAACCATGGAAGTCGTCTGTTTACTACTGACTGTGGGTATGTGTTGCCTTTACACATGTGATAGCTCTACATATAGGGTCTATAGGGCTGCCACCATTCTGAATGGCCAAAGTGGAACCTGCTCTGTAGAAATGTCAGACGTACCAGGGCAGAACATACCTACAGCCATGCATAGTACAGAAATATACATATCGGCACAAATCAAAGCGTAGTCTAGCAGCAGTAAAGTTGCTTATGCTACTACATATGACATATCGATGTGTCAGGTGTACAGGACCTGTAACAAGCAACCAGTACAGACACGTACAACATGAGAATGTCCCCTAATCAGGACAGTTGCAATGGCTAGAGTATTGTCCATACCTCTCAACTGTCCCTGAATTTCAGGTATGTGACTGTTGAAGGAAAGGTGGTGAATTACAATTAATGACTAATGACAATAAGTAAGAGTTATAAACTACTTTTACTTCAGAATATGTGTATTAAGTCATATGCTCTGATTCTGTTAATGTTTCAAGTTAATAGCACTACTTTTGTAAAAGTGTCCCTGATTTTTTCTTGACCTGTCCCTGATTCTGTAGAAATGTGTCCCCGATTGGTGGAGGGTTCTGGTATTGTCACATGAGATATGCCTAATGAGGGACTGTCCCATGCAAAGTGGAAAGGTGTCACTCCTACAGTCTCTCGTCGTGCAATCTGAAAGGTGGACAACGTACAGTATGTATGCAGTAGCATGACTTGGCAGACAGCTGCATTAACAAACTCAAGTCACATGTCAGCATTGCAGAGTATCAGTTCTCATGTATCAGGCAGATGGGAGCAGATCATATGAGGAACACGCATATAATATGATTACGTCACTGGACAGGCCGCTGAGTCCGTTCAGTCGAACGCATGCCATCGCAAAATGGTTACACATACCCGATACTGTAGTCATGTAGTCCGATGTAATATGCATCACAAGGGATCACACACACCCAGCGTGAGTGACAAATGTAAGCGGAAATGTCGGTGAGCGAGCGGCTGTAAGCGTGTTTGTCTACCAGTATGCCAGTAGTGCACTGTCAAAAGAAATGTGGAGTCTAAACGTGTATAAGGTTCTGTGACCAGAGGTCAGCAGTGCTTAACACTATGCAAACCCATGCACAATTGCTCCCACCTGCTGGAATGTGCCTTACCCAGTCCGTATCCAAAGGCGTCGGTCTGTCTGCAAACAAAGAACTGCCCTATTCACGTGTTGGTAGCAGTACCCTGTGCCCATAGCTCATGTGAATTAACAATAGACCATGGCATATGTACAGACAATAGACCACACACACACCATACAGTGCAGTCATCCAACAGTATAGCAATGTACTGGCAGATATGTCCGGATCACTGGTGTATGCATGACTGGCCGTCCTGTGTTTCAGTGTGTGAGCATGCCCAATATGACTGTTACGCATGTTGTCGACTGACATTACTGTCATACCATCATGTGTGTGAGCATGCCAAGTATGGTCAACTGTATCGCATGTGTCACATGTCCAGATAGTTAGTACTGTGTTGCTGACCCCTCCGTTCTACACAGACAGGTGTCATGCTGTGTCTGCAGTGTAGCTAATGGTCATGTGGCATTGACAGTTGCTACATGTCTGCATAGCATGGGAGGACATCCAACCACAACCACAGTCCTACACAGCACTGTGGGTGGCGCACATGACTCTCACATGTGTAGGTTTGACGGGGGTACAGCAAACAGTTGTACACATCTCCTGCTCCTGCACTGGTATGCCGGGTACTCCATGTCAGTGTGTGGACCTACCTAAATTGCTGGTTGGAGGGATACCAGTGTACGTCAGTTCACATCTTTAAATACCAGCACAGTGGTGTTGGACATCCTAGCTTCCACAACCTACATCAAACTGCCTGGCCTGCTGTAGCCTGTGTGTGTCTTAGGGGGTTGGGGTCATTCATTAGGCATATCCATAGGCCATCGTATATCATTTGTCTGTATTGGCCCACATCTGTCCAGCTGCATGGAACGTGTGTGGGCTATAAGGACACACATGATGGTCAGTCCATAATCTGCAGTGGGTTAGGACACCCTGTGTACTACAGGCTACCATTGTGACCCCCGTATGTACTACAGAGGTCATGGTGCCACTATGGATGTGTACTGTCTTCTGCCCTAACATTTGGCCAGCACAGTCACTTGTATGCTCACATGCATACCATATCAATGGGTAAATACACATTCTAATACAACTGCCACTTGTTAGGTCAATAGATATGCCCTGGGTGTGTTCTGGACTTGAGGACGGTGTTGGAGGGCTGCCTATGT
Organism: Protopterus annectens; assembly: GCF_019279795.1. Taxonomy (NCBI): domain Eukaryota; kingdom Metazoa; phylum Chordata; order Ceratodontiformes; family Protopteridae; genus Protopterus; species Protopterus annectens. The sequence goes on along the minus strand of NC_056729.1, from coordinate 212,645,842 downwards.
CGGATGCACACAGTGCACCTCCTATACATGGCCGAGCACAGGTAGTGTCATGTTTGGCATCCATTGTACTGTGTGTGGGTCAGAGAGGGGAAATCCATGGGTACCTACTGTGTCAGTGCATATGCCTTGTGTTGCCTCTTTGCCAAGGGCAAGTCATACTGTGCACGGGCTTTCACCGACTGTGCCCTGCTCAGGTAGTTCCTTCACCAAGTCACACTGTGCCTGTACAGGCCTTGGCAGTGATGTTGGGCTGTGTGGCCCTGCCCCATGCTGTTCCTGCTGCAACTGTTACTGCAGGATAAGATTGTGTAGCATAGCAAATACCATAACAACTTGTATGCATGTAGCTTGTGAATACTGCAGAGCTCCAACGGATGTGTCTGGATACCAGAACTGTGAACTGAGCATCCCAAACACATGCACAAGTATATAGTTTCATAGTTTCATAGTTTAGTACTAGGCTATCAGCCCTGGGGCATTTGTAAGCCTAGCCCTAATGATGTGGCTTTCACCACCCCATGTAGTGGTACTAAAGTGTACAGAATAAATTTCGAATACTGTGCCTTTGTCTAGTAGTGACACATTGAAGACCCCCTTATTTATTAAAATTAGTTTACTGTGCCTCTATCTAGTAGTGACACAGGGATGACCTCCAGGGTAAACCTACGATCTCCCATCCACTCATCAAGATTTCTCTTGAAGAGAGTCAGTGAGGGGCTCTGCCTAACATGAACTGGGATTCTGTTCCAGAGTGTGGGAAGCCTCTGAGTTATGAATCTGTCCCTCCAGCATGTTCTATTCATATTTGTGTTGAGGTTTAAATCTTTAGCTCTCATGGTTCTAATGGATTTGGATTTTTTTGAGGTGGAGCATGTCCATCAATTCCTGGATGGACATGGCCTTGTACGTCAGGCACAGATCACCTCTGAGCAGGCGGTATGCTACTGAATAGAGCTGGAGTTTCTTTAGCCTGGCAGCATATGACATATGTTGGAGACCCTTGATCCTCTTGGTGAGGTACTTCTGGGGTCTCTCCAGCTGTTGTAAGTGCCGGGTGAGGTACATACCAACTGGGGCATTGTACTCAATCATGGGCCTGATAAGGGAGGAGTATAGGGGTACAATGACCTCCTTTGATCTGGATGTGAACCCCTTCATGATAAGGTGGGTAAGGTAGAAAGTCTTTCTAACCACTTTGGCAACGTGGGTGTCAAATGAGTGGTCACTATCGACTTCGGTCCCCAGGTCTCTGATTACTTTTTCCGTACTCAGTGGGTTACTGTCTATGTGATAATTTGTGGGTACTTTGTTTTTATCAAAGGGGATGACTATACATTTCTTGGCATTCAGTTTAAGGCCATGATTCCGGCACCAGTTGTCCGTTTCAGTGAGGCCTTTCTGTAGGATGTATGTGTCAGCTGGTGTATCGACTATGGCGCCTAGTTTGCAGTCATCTGCAAACTTTGTCAGCCACAACCCTCCCATGTTTGCTTTCACATCTGAGAAGTAAATGCCGAACAAGAGGGGTCCCAGGACAGAGCCCTGTGGGACACCACTTGTGACTGGCTTTGAGTCTGACATGGCTCCCGCAATTTTGACTTTATGGGTTCTGTTCTTTAGCCAGTTTGCAACCCATCTTGTGACATATGGATGTACATTTAAGCTGTTTAGCTTGTCTATGATGCCTGAGTGGGGTATTGTGTTGAAGGCTTTAGCCAAGTCCAGGTAGGCTGTATGGACTGCTTTGCCCTCATCAATGGCTCTAGTGACTGTTTCGAAACAGTCAACCAGGATCAAAAGGCAGGATCTGCACTTTACAAAGCCGAACTGGGTGGGATCAAGTGTTTGTAGGTCCCCAATGCCGTTGTTTATGAGTTCCATAATGATTCTTTCCATAGCTTTGCAGACCAGGCTGGTTAGGCTTATGGGGCAGTAGTTCCCAATGTCTGTAGCGGAGCCTCCTTTGTGGAGTGGGACCACTGTTGCTGTACGCCAGTGTTCAGGTACATATCCTGTAGTAAGGCTAAGGTTAAATAGCATTTTTATATGCGGGTTTAGCTCCTCTTGGAGTTCACGTATCACGCAGCCGGGGATACCATCAGGTCCCATTGATGCTGTGTTTTTTGCTTTGCTGAGGGCGGCTCTCACCTGGACATCTGAGATGACAGGGAGGCTACATTCAGCTGGGATAAGTATTTCTTCTTTTGGGGGTGAGGGAGGGGAGAAATTTGCACTGAACCTGTCTGCCAGAATGTTGGCAATATCTGTGGGTTCGGTAAATATTTTGTCATTGTATACTAACTCTGAGCATATCTGAGGGTTTCCGCCTAGGTTTCTAACATAACTGAAGAATGCCTTGTGGTTATCTTTAGTGTCCTTGGCGATTTTTCTCTCAAAGTTGGCCTTGGATGTTTTTATGAGAAAACGTAGCTCTCTACTAGTGCTGATCAGAGATGCCTTCCCTTTATGGGATTTTGCTCTGTCTTGCATTAGCTTCCTTCTTTTGTTATACAATTTGTTTATGGCTGGGGTCCACCAGACAGGATGCTTTCCCTTGGTGGAGAGGGTCTTGGTTTTATTTGGGATTGCATGATCCATGCATTCTTGGAGATGTCCGTAGAAAGCATTTGTGTAGGATTCAGCACTGTGGGATGTGGTTTCCATTGGCCCAGTGGGCTTAAATGATACCATCTCAGCCTTAAGAAGTGTAAAGTCGGCTTTTGAGAAGTTTTTCACTGTAGTCTTTTGTGCTGGGGGTGGAGGTGGAATATGTATATCCAGGGTGATTAGTTTGTGGTGAGATCTCACTAGTGAGGGGAATACTTCCGGTGTGGAGCATTTTGTCGCCATGTTTGTGATGATCAGGTCTAGTATATTATCCCCCCTTGTGGGAGTGGTGACTAGCTGTTCCATTGCATTTCAGTTTATGAATTCCATGAACCTTTGGGCTAGGGTGTTAGGGCTAGAATAGTGCACCCAGTCTATGTTAGGGTAGTTGAAGTCTCCCAATATGATGGTATTTGGTGAGACATTCATATCTTCCAAAGTCTTCAGGAAGGCTGAATGGGGTTCTTGAGATTGGGAGGGTGGTCTGCAACATGCAACCAGTTGTATAGCAGTTTTGCCTATGGTTAGTTGCACCTGGATGGTCTCCGATGCTTCATGAGTTGCCACTAACCTGGAAGTGTGGGTATCCTTGATAAATATGAACACTTCCCCTCCCTTTGTGGTTTGGCCTGGGTTTTGGGGCCGAAAAACATGATATGAGGTAAAGCCTGGTAGCGCTGGGGTGCTCTCAGGAGCCTTGAACCAGGTTTCACTTACTGCGCAGGCATCGATGTTCTCCATACTGAGGAGTGCTTCGAGAGCCTGCATCTTGAGATTTGGACTTCTGGCATTGAGCAGCATTACCCTTAATTTTTTTCCATTTTTGTTTTCTAAGGAGGTGGGTTCGTCTTTTGAGCCTTGCCTAAAAAAGGCACTATGGGGGTAGCAAGAGCCTTAGCCAATATCGGGAAGCCCAGTGGTGACAGGTGCAAGCCGTCCCTTGCAAAGCAGTGTGGCTTGTCCAGCATGTCATCCCAAGCAGACAGACATTGGATCCCCCTAGAATGACACCAGTAATTGAGCCAATTATGAAAGCTGATCATCTTGTCTTTGTATTGTGGCATCATTCTTGGTCAGGGCAAGATGCTGCTCAGGGTCAGGGTCATACCAGCCTGGGCTACATAATCAGAGAGCTCCTCTATGTCTCTTTTCATGTAGTCCAGGGAGGTATGTCTCAGGTCATTCACGCCAGCATGGACAATGACAGAGTCATATTTGTACATGCTTTTGAGTGACCTGAGTGCATGTGTTATATGGTGGATCCTAACCCCCCAATAGGCAGCTTATCATTACCCTCTCCTTGTTCAGCCTGGTAAGTGGAATGTCAGTGTGTCTGATTATAGAGTCATCTATCACTAGTGTATCAGGCATAGTGTTTGGCCTTAAGGGCTGTGATTTATTGACACACCGATTTATTGAAGTATGTGTTGCATGTGTTATGTTTTGAGGTGGTGGATTTTTGGGTGTCTGCTTTGGGAGCCTCTGTTGTTTTGGTAAGTTTTTTATTAGAGCCTCCGAGTATGTATTTGTGCTATTATGTGTTTGATTTGCAGTTGGGGTAGGTCTATGTGTGACTGGGTTTGTTGTGTGTGTGGTTACCTTCTCCTCCTGTCTGGTCCTGCCAGTCCTGAGTTGAGAGAGTTCAGCCTCCAGTTTGGCTATATATTTGCATCTCTCACATGTATTTGTGTTTGTTGGGAGGAGGAGAGGGTTGTCTGTGTACATGAGACAATTATAGCATTGTCTCAAGATTCCCAGATTAACCAGCTGAACAGGAGAAGATGCTAGTAATCTACCACTCAACATGCTAGAATATTATAAGAGAGTGCTGTGCCTTTAAGGGAAGTGGGTATTCACAGGGGTGGTAGGTGGATGTAGTGCTACTTTAGTTTGAGAGTGCTTACTTAGAAGAGAAGTTTTGAGAAAAGTGCTAGGCTTATAATATAACAAGTAGACTGGTTATTCTAAGAGTAGAGCTTTCTAAGGGGAAATTTGAAGAGCAGACTTGGCGGAGCCAGAAAAAGTTTAACCCTGTTTAACCGGCGCTGCGCTATGCGCACAATCGCGCAAAGCCGCGCAAATGCGGATTTTAAACAGGGAACTTCAAAAGAGCTAGAAATGGTCCAAAACAACCAATTACTACAGCTCTTGTGCTGAGGTCACTCCTTCAGGGACAGATAGGCTGCTCAAGGCTCCCCACTCCCACTGGTGAGCAAAGAAACTTCCTTCTATCCAAGTAAGGTAATGGACAACACAGGAACTACACCACAGCCCAGAATACAGCAAAACCTGTAAACTGGTCTAAACTAGTTGAGGAGAAGCGGGAAAACAAGGATTATTTTTTTGTTATTTTTTTTTGTTTTTCAGATAGAAAGCACACAGAAATACAGAAAACAGTAATAAATCAGTTACACAGACTAGCACACTTTCGTGGGCAGCCTCAACAGTTAAATTAAACAAACAAACAGCAAACTTTCGACCAATTTTCAACCAGGTATAATTTTAAGTGCAGATATTATGTAATGCAGCAAACAGTTAAAAAACAGTTTAAGCTTGTTCAAATTAAGCAAGAGAAGGTATTTTAAGTAAAAAAAAAACAGAAAAAATACTTAAATCAGGAAAGTAGTCGCTTTTCTCAATTCTCTGTAGCTAGGACCACTCTGCAGGACCATGTGGAGTTGTCTCTGAGTAGTATAGCCTGAAAAAAATGCTCAGAGGCGGATTTTAAACAGGGAACTTCAAAAGAGCTAGAAATGGTCCAAAACAACCAATTACTACAGCTCTTGTGCTGAGGTCTCGCCTTCAGGGACAGATAGGTTGCTCAAGGCTCCCCACTCCCACTGGTGAGCAAAGAAACTTCCTTCTATCCAAGTAAGGTAATGAAACCAGAAAAATAGGTGTGGACCTCTTGGGTTTTCGATCCTGAGTGATGCCTGCCCGGAGGGAAGGAATAACCTATTTTAAAAAGCCTTTCACTCTTGATCCTAAACAGTGAACAAATTTCTACGTGTAGTCGGTGGTGGAGCTAGCTCTAAAAAGAGCTGTTTTAGCCCTGTGGGCAGCTGGAGCTCTATATACAGCTGTTACAGATCTCTATGAGCTCTGAGAAGAGTTGTTTTGTGTTTAGAATGCCCTTTCAGGCAGATGCGGTAGTTCTAAAAAGAACTGTTTTGTTTGGTTCACCGAAGCTGTGTCTGTACCTCCAGCTGGTCTTACCGAAGCTGATACAGATTTCTGTGAGCTCTGAGAAGGTCCGATTTGTCTTTTGAATGCCCGTTTGGGTGTTGGTTGCAGCTCTAATAAGAACTTTTTTGTTTTATTCTTCAATGTGTCTCTGGTTGCTCTTACCAGAGTTTTTGCAGATCTCTGTGATCTCTGAGAAGAGCTGTTTGGTGTACTGTGAGTTCTGAGAAGAGCTGTTTGGTGTAAGGTGCAGATCCACGTGAGCTCTGAAAAGAGCTGTTTTGTGCATGGACACAATGGGCTCTGGGAAGAGCTGCTGTTGTGTCCTTTGGTGTTCCGCGGTGGTGTCGATCACCGTTGTCCTTCTTCTTGAACAGATCTTCATTTCTTTTGCTATGTGTGAGTCCTAAAAAGGACTATTTGTGCTCTTCCCAAGCGCTGGTCAGAATGACCTGGGAGCTGTTGCTGTTCTGCTTTTATGCTACTGTGGAGGGGGCGTGGTTGAGAGATGTCCAATGAGAAGTGACTAGTTGGGGGTGTGACCTTAGTAGGCCTACATGGTGAAGACGGACCTAGTTGGAAGCATCTCATTCCTCTTGTTTAGTTCCTTTTTATTTACCAGCTACTTATTCATATGTGCCATTCCTAACCTCTAGCAATGCGTTGGAGCCTTTTGCTTTGTCACGATTATACCTATGTTTGAAAAAAACTGTACTAAAACTTAAATTTAAATGTAACCAAAAAATAAAAAATAAAAAATTAAAATTAAATTTAAAATTAAAATTGAACTGTAAAACTCTGGGGTTACTGACTATAGTTCTAAATTTAGACTTGCCACTACCATCTGTAAAACAATGGAAGCAAGCTTGGTTCTGAGAAAGATTCTGAGATGTCCGTCACTTTCGGGGCAGATAGGAAGGTAGCCTGTCTACTGCTCCTTCATCAGGGAGAGCGTACATTAGGTAGTAAAAAGTTAACTGTAGTTTGATATTGAAATTTTACCTTTTAAATTAAAAATAATTAAAAGTTGAGCTAACAGTTGTAACTTTTGTGAGGGCTGATACATTAACTTACTGTAATTTTAGTTCTGCTTATAAACAATTAATGTTAAAAAAATGAATACATTATGCCTTATACCAGTGAGAAAACACTGAGTGAAATAGATAGCATATCTAGGAGCCAATTAGTTGTAGTTAGCATGGTTAAGTGCCCTGAGGTTCAGTACTGGGGTGATGGTCTCCATGTAGTTGAGACCCGGAGGGTGCCTTGCTTCAAGTTGTATCTGCCAGATAAGTTCTTTTTTCTCTAATCTTGAATTGAAGTCCCCATTGAAAGGGATCTTCTTCAGCTGTTCGAGTATCAGGAACTTAAATATTTCTTGTCCTGTTTTTTTTGTTGCGTGTGTTGCTAGTTTATTTGTCGGTATCTTGTGCCTGATGTCGTATAGGTGTTTGGCAATCCTGGTTTTGAGGGCATTGATGTCTTGCCCATATAGAAGGCTTGACATTTGCAGCAGTTTGCTCTGTAGACCACACCTTCTGTGTTGCAGCCTCCGAATGCTCTTGTGGTTATTGTTTTTTTGTTGTTGGGGCAGTAGAAGCGGTCCGTGCCTGCCATGTATTTACAGTAGAAGCAGGGGGATAAGTCACTACACAGATAGGTGCCGTATCTGTCGAGTTGTCTTGGTGGGGGTCTCTCGAGGTGGTCTTTTAGGTCGGGTCCTCTTTTCATCGTGAACCTTGGAGCTTCAGGGAAGATGTGTCCAAAAGATCTGTTTGAAGTGATGATGGTCCAGTTTTCATGGATGATCTTTTGTATGTCCTTATAGTCCGTGGAGAAATGTAAAATAAAGTTGAGCCTATATTTGTTTTCATACCTGTTTTTAATCCCTAGGCTCTGTTGAAGTATGAATGTTTTTTCCTTTCTGTTGTTCATGATGGGGTCCAGAATCTGGTGTACAGTCCTGCCCGTGTAGCCTCTGGCCAGGAAATCATTTTCCAGGTCTTTAATGTTGTGGAGAAAGTCGTTAAGGTCTTTGGTGATTCTGGAGATTCTGAGTCCCTGTGATTTTATCACATTTCTTTTGAGCTTCTACGGGTGCATGCTGCTGCTGTGGAGTAAAAAGTTTACTCTTGTAGGTTTCCTGTACAAGTTGTGGTTTAAGTCGTTGCTGCTGGTGTTCTTGGAAAGGAGCAGGTCCAGGAATTCGACTTGTATTGGGCTGGTTTTGGTGGTGAACCTGAGGAAGCTGGTGCTGCTGTTGATGTGGTCTAGGAAGTCCTGTAGTTTCTGGGGGGGTCCCATTCCAAACTAAAAAGATGTCGTCAATGAAACGGAAGTAGCACCCCATGTCCTTGTAGAACTCTAAGTTGTATACGTGGTCTTCTTCCCATTTTTTTAAAGCCGTGTTAGCTAGGCTTGGGGCCATGGCTGCTTCCATTGCAATTCCTGTGGTTTGTCGGTAGGTTTGACCATTGAAGCGGAAGCAGTTGTTGTTGAGAATAAGTGAGAGGATTTTTCCAAATTTGTCTGTTTCTCCAATAACTGTTGCATTGTCTTTGTTGTAGGCATCTACCATTGCCCTGATGCAGTAATCATGTGGAAGCACTGTGTAAAGGGCCTCCACATCGATGGTGACTAAAATGGCTTCTTCTGTGAGGCGAATGTCCTTGATTCTGTTGAGAAGGTCCATATAGTCCTGAATATATGAGGGATTCTTTTCTGCCAGTGGTTTGAGTGTGAAATCCATGTATATTGCTATAGGTTCTGTAACTGCTCCTCCACTGGCAATCACTGGTCTGTATGGCGGGTCATCGAGGTTTTTGTGGGGTTTTGGTATCCCAAAGAACTGAGGTACTTTTGGGTGTGTGACGGTTAGGAAATCAAGTAGGTCGTCGCTGAGGAGCCCCTCTGCCCAAAGTTCTTTCAGTAAGGTAATGGACAGCACAGGAACTACACCACAGCCCAGAATACAGCAAAGCCTGTAAACTGGTCTAAACTAGTCGAGGAGAGGCGGGAAAACAAGGATTATTTTTTGGGGGGGTTTTTTTGTTTTTCAGATAGAAAGCACACAGAAATACAGAAAACAGTAATAAATCAGTTACACAGGCTAGCACACTTTAGTGGGCAGCTTCAACAGTTAAATTAAACAAACAAACAGCAAACTTTCGACCAATTTTCGACCAGATATAATTTTAAGTGCAGATATTATATAATGCAGCAAACAGTTAAAAAAACAGTTTAAGCTTCTTCAAAATAAGCAAGAGAAGATATTTCAACTAAAAAAACAGAAAAAATACTTAAATCAGGAAAGTAGTCGCTTTTCTCAGTTCTCTGTAGCTAGGACCACTCTGCCTTGTCTTGCCTGTGCATCCGCCTCAGTATGGTGTGAGTGTTCAGGTGTGTGTGCATTGCTGATGGGTGTCATCAGCCACAACACCAGTGTTTACCCAGCATTCCCCACTAGGAGACTGTAGGGGATGTCCATATTGGCATCGGTGTGCTACAGCTGTGTCAGAAGCCATATATCAGAATCATCATAGCTTCCAGGGCAGAAAGCACACACACATTCAGTCTCATGCCCTGGCCATCGCATATGGCCTAGCTGTTTGAGGGTATGCCCCTGCAGTGACTGTAGGCCCTACCCTGCTCACTGGGTGGTGCAACGATGTGTATGTGTGTGCAGGCTATAGCACCCAGTACCCCAGGGTAGTCATCCATGTGGTTGAACTGATGCATATTGCTGGTCTACTAATCACTTGTGTTGAGGACATGTACGTGCTTACTAGCATGTGTTGACATGGCGTCTGTGAAGTGGTGCAATACTCTGGATGCAGATGTCTGTGAGATACCCATGATATCCCCAGTTGTGCTGTGTGAGGTACCTGTGGCTAGTACACCTAGGCCAACACATACCGTGGTATCCACTGTGATGTGTTTCCCTTGGCCTGTTTGATGTATCAGGTGTGGCAGGCACAGGTCAACAGGCTGCTGTAGGAGGTCTCTGTCCAACCCATAGTGCTCCACCATCCCCAGCCCATGTAGCCACTGGTAAGTCACCCTGGGTCTATAAAGTCTTATGTCACCCCAGTAAGGGTTGTTCGGCAGCATACACATCCTCACTGGCCCAGCCTCCTGCACATGTTGGTATATGTTGCCTGCTGCAGCCCGTCTCATTTGGTTGGACTGTGTCATGAAATGTCCCCGCAGGTATACACCGGTGGTGTAGAGTGCGGACAAAACCTGTGTGTATGCTGCTTGCTCACATTACCGTACTGTTCAGGTGTGGGCTGGCCATGTCATCTGCTGATTGTGCTGATCAACACGTGTTTGTGCAGCCTGTACACCCTGACTACCCCAGCACTGCTGTCATCCCTCCCAATGTCACCAGGCAGGTATAGACACACCCCTAGCTTAGGTGTGCTAAGGCAGGAGCACTCCTGAGGCACAGTTCTGCAATGTACTTACAGTATGCCTGACCCCGCCCATGCTGTCAACTATATTCGAGACCTGCACCCGGCTGACTACACACATGCACACCAGGGACCAGCATCACACCCTGGTGATAAATAGGATACACTATTGTCAATCTCATCTGCATAGTATAGTCTTCTAATGAATAGTTATATGACCCATACCGAACCTCCAAATTAAATGGTCAGTGTTGCTCAGAGCCGTACACAACTGGCAACAGGTGCTTTACTATCACCATATTCAATGTCCCATGGTCTTCCCAGCAACAAAATAACCGGTGTCTACACGACTACAACCAATGACCCTGCACACTACAAAGGATGTGCATTACCAGCACGCCATGGCAGATATACATAGATCCCAGGTTATCACGTACAGATCATCTGGCACAAACAATCAGTAGTGCTGAAGTCCCCAGACATATATGTCCACATCTATGTCCACCTCTATATCTACATATATCATATATATTATTTGTATACATATATACATGGACATATATATATATATATATATATATATATATATATATATATATATATATATATATATATATATATATATATATATCTATACATACATACACACATATACATGTACACACATATGTAGATATGGCATTTATATCACAACAGCGGAGCACATGACAGCAATGCATTACACAGGAATGAAAAGGAAACTACAGGTGCCACCTGCATCATGTAGTCTTGTTACTATCAAGGCACATGTGTTTTGTTGCATCACATGAGTCAGACCGTATCAAGGGTAAGAATAGGGCTGCTGACAGTTACTCACCAGACCTATTGGTGAATGTATGTATTGACAACCCAGTGTCTTGGCAGAATATGCGGGCTGTGGACACTATATAGGTCAGCAACAAAACACACTGAACACATCCCGCAGCTAGCCACCCACAGATACCGACACATATGGTATAACTGCCAAACACACACACCTGCCATGGAATCGGGCACCTACCTGTCTAGTCTACCACACTACAGCATTATGCAGTAACAGAGCGCGCTACCGAGTTCCAGCATCACTGCACTCCCACAGGCATACATCTAGGTGGATGACATCATCCACAAAGGCAAAGATGCTGATAGGGAATATATGGGAAGTGAGCCATCTAAAAGCATTACTCTGTCCCCAGGCAGCTGGAAACACACTCACACACAGAGGCACACTTGGCAGGGCTGGGAGTCGAACATACGCTTAACTACCTTATCACACTACAGCATTACGCAGTTACAGAATGCACTACTGAGATTACTGGAACACAGCACTCCCAGAGGCATACTTATAGGTGGATGACATCATCTGCAAAGGCAAAGATGCCAATAGGGAATGTATGGGGAGTGAGCCGTCTAAAAGCATTACTCTGTCCCCAGGCAGCTGGAAACACACACACACACACACACACACACACACACACACACACACACACACACACAGACTTGGCAGGGCTGGGAGTCAAACATACCCCTAACTATCTTATCACACTACAGCATTACACAGTTACAGAACGCGCTACCAAGATTACTGGAACACAGCACTCCCAGAGGCATACTTCTAGGTGGATGACATCATCCGCAAAGTCAAAGATGCCGATAGGGAATGTATAGAGAGTGAGCAGTCTAAAAGCATATTACTCTCCCAAGGTAGACATAGACAAACACACGGCAGTGGTGTGAGTGGGACAACTGCCTATCTACGGAGCACTATTACAACACTACATAGATACGAGACGTGCCACAGACAGTACACCCTTCAAGACAGTCAACCAGTGTGTTCAATGTAGGAATCCATCCTGACGTGGGGTATGGATATCTGTTGCCTGGATGACCACCATCACTATAGGATGTTAATGGCCATGCCCATGCACAGAGGCACATCACCGACACGTTGTCACTGGGCATGCTCACACACTTAGTAAATGCAAAGGGCTGTCTTGCATGCACACGGATTCTAAACACGGAAGAGCACAGTTTGGAATGTACTTTGTGTCCATCTACACAATGGCGTACTGGGCATGCTCACACACTTAGTAGTAACGAAGGGCTGTCTTGCATGCACATGGATTCTAAACATGGAAGGGCACAGTTTGGAATGCACTGTGTGTCCATCTACACAACGGCATACTGGGCATGCTCACACACTTAGTAGTAGCAAAGGGCTGTCTTGCATGCACATGGATTCTAAACACAGAAGGGCACAGTATGGTGTTACTGTCCCCACGTACATGAAGGCCACTCACATCACAGATGCCTCAGGTGCAGATCACAGAGATAAATGCCACATTCTACTATGTAGTCCTCAGACATCACCATGTCCTTGGACCAGCAACACACATTCATACATTGCCACAACACCATATGACTCATGACCAGTGGACTGTACATAGGTCTACAGCAACTGTGCAGACTACACATGTACTGATAGGGTTCTATCATGTGTTATACAATGCAATGATACCACTGTTCATAACCAGGTCGGCTCTACACATAACAGGGGCCCTGGGTCTTACACAGCTGTAACAGATGACTGTCGCAGTACACCAAAGAACACACATGTTTGGATATGACATACATGTAATCGCAGTGGATCTGTACATGGACCACACACACACACACACACACACACACACACACACACACACACACACACACACACACACAACACATATGTACATAGCATAGCATTTGCTGTCCTCCATGCAAACAAGTGGCTACAGCAATCGCATGCATGCACATGGAAGGTAGGTCCATGGCTGTTGAATGCTAACAGTACATAAGGTAGCAATGTTGACCGAGGTAACATTCCCTCTGTACTAGTTACCCATGCCAACCATCATATCATACAACAGTCCATGTGTTATGTATGTCATCACACAGGTCCACAAATTGCAATGCATGCAAACATGGCTACATGACAGGCATGTAGGACCAACATACATGTACATGTAGTGGTGTGCATGCAGCTACCATGCATGTGCAGTAGCTGATGTATGTAATTCATCTGTGCCTAACTACAACATGCAGTTGCAATGCAGCCCCATCATTGACACCTATATATGGTGAAATACTGACAGTACAGTAGGATGTACATCAGGTATGGATGGATGTGTGTACATAAAGTGGTGATCCACCTTTGCAGATGAATGTTTGCCGAAGACGGCTCACAGGTGTGTCACAAACCATCCTACCATTACATGTGCAAACAGTACGCTATGTTACTGTTACTTAACGGTGAAGACATACAACCTACACAGCGGTCAGGGTGTTACTGACTGTAAGTTACTTGACACCTGTAACACTTACATCCTTGTATGTGCATATAGCAGCACAATTGCAGAAGGTAGCGTTGGTATACATAATGCAGCCAATACTGCTGCATGTCTGTCAGACGTATCATCATATACCAGGTGTATCATTCACAGTACTGCCATGTGTGTTTGCTTGTGTGACCATATATGCCACATATGGTGGGGAATGCATCCCAATTGTTACACACCCCTGTACACTGTTGTAGAGATATGTACATACTGCAGTGTGGAAAGCATGACGTAGGCAGGGGTGGTGTGTGTATCACACACATGTCAACTATCTGTATGTGAATGACATTTGTGGACTCCACAGTGTGTGTGTGTGTGTATGTATGTATGGATGTCTAGTGCATGGAGTGAGGATGTATGCTACCATACAGAACAGACAGGATCCCTAACCCCTCATGGTGATGCAGTCTACTACCCTGTTGATGCCATCGATCTCAGCCTTACTGGCTACCTGTACATTTTCATTCTCTGTGTCGCGTTGTGTGGGTGCACAGTACTGTGCGGGTGATTACCACATAGGCAGGGGTCCTCACCTCAACACTATTGAGTGTGCATTATAGTGTTGTTGACCCCGTGAGTGTGGGCATGTTACTCTGTGTTTCTGTGTATGTCTGTGTGTGTTCTCATCCTGTAATGTGACAGGGTATTACTGCTACATAGTGAGGCCTCATGCTATCAAGTGGCCTCTAATGTTATCATCGGCCAGACCACTGTGTAAACCCCCCACACCATGTCAACATACCTGTGATGTGACATGGTATGGCTGTCATGTCTCTAGTCACTGGAGCCTATTAAACAGCCCACATGCTTCTGGATCAGTAGATGTGTGGACATCTGTGGAATGGTAGCCTTTCTAACAGTGAGGTTGAGGCCATGTATAGCATGCTGGTATTGCCATACATGCCTGTGAGTACTCCAGATTTACACATGTGAAACTGCAAACACTACTACTTATTAGCACATGCAAGTAGACCTTAAGGAGGGAAGCAGGCATCATTACCAACATGCTGTTACTGTTGTTACCAAGACACATACTGTGAACATACAACAATGCACTCCAACTGCAAACACTATAACGCAATGGCAAATGCAATTGGACCTTAAGGAGGGAAACAAGGCATAATTACCAACATGCTGTTACCATTGTTACCAACACACATATTGTGAACATATAACAATGCATTATAAACCTTACTATATGGTATGTCTCGTGCATGTCAACAGTACACAACTAATGTCATATACACTTATCTCACTATTCTGTTCACCCTGTGCATCAGACCATATGAGCATGTCCATGCAACAATGGTGTGGATGACAGGGATGCGGCACAGGCATCATCATATGCACAGGGTGATAATGTTTGCCAGGGGCATAGGCTGCACCAGTGGATGACATCATGTGTGTGGGTAAGGTCCGGTGATCTGATTGGACATGTGTGGTCAATATGCATGTGGGTGTTGCGGTGCCCTACAGATGTTTCTGCTGTGTGCGTGTATGTGTGCACACAGTTCTGCCTTTTGTCAGGCCTACACAGGGGTATTATTGACAACTCCAGATTATACGGACCAGGAAGTACAGCTCACTGTGTCCAGCCACGGCCACATGACCTGTGCCTGCCAGGGTTTGCACGGGCACTACCAGGCGGAGTTACAGATTGGCTACTGTCCGATGACACTTGTCCACTGGAACCGTGTCCCTGCTTGGAACGTCCAGGGCAACATCCATGTGGCCTGCTCTGTCCTGGTGTGGACAACGCAGCACCAGCTGCACTGCTACTGCTACCGGCACTATGGGAGTGGGCATGTGAGGTGGCTCATTCACGTTGACCTGCACTAGGTGGTGTAGCTGGCCTACATCCACATGGCCTATGCCTCACAGACAGCTCACACTCACGGATTGCCATGCCATGGTCAAGATTCCAACCATGTCACCCAATCGCCTGTCCAGAACATCATCAATCTGCTGTTGAGCATTTGCCAATGCCTGGATGTTTTCATTTAGAGTACAGATAGCAGCCCTCTGAAGCCTCTGCCCTTCACTGTTCTGCCGTTCAGCACATGCCTGTGCCACCATTACAGTCTGGAACATGCGTTTGGTGACACCAGCTGCTGCGTTCTGTCCTGCAGGTGCATGTCTGCCAGAGGTCCTCCTATGAGCAGCACTGGCCACATGCCTGTGTGGCACATCTGCAGTCATTACACTGACACCATGGGTGTGGAGACACACCTTCTGTAGCCACCACACATTCCTGTTCCGAGCTAACACACGCTGACTGTCCTTCCTCTATGGCCACTGGTGATGGGGTATGTGTTGGTATGAGAACTGTGTGTGGGGGAAAAGGGGGACATAGCTGGAATGGCAACCATTGGCACAGATTCAGCCCCTGACAACCCTGCCTGTACCTCATGCATATGTTCATCACTGCTAGTATCTGTGGGGACACTAACATCAGATCTACCGCAGGAGGTTAATGCACCTATATCACCTGTGAATGCAAAGAAAGACTCTACATTACAATAGACACACACAAACACATAGATACACAGACACACAGACACACCAATGCATGTGATTTGACAGACGGCATGCAGCATGCATGTGATACAGCAGACGGCATGCAGCTCAGACATTAATAGTGGTAGTTAGCATACCTCCCTGGGTTGCACACAAAAGCAAGCAGGTGTCATATCAGTAGCCATGCAGTTCACACAATCATGGTAGTAAGCATGCATTCCTGTGATACACCATGTGGACCAGCGCAGGTTAATAGTACACATGGCTGAAATGACATTGACATGTAATTTGCTGATGTGTGCATTGACATGCATACATGTCTGACACAATGGTGTCCTGACACATGTACAGCATTGTAATGTGTATCACATTGCAGTGTTGTCTGTATGCCCTACAGATAGAATGCACTTTTAGCAAATGTGCATGAGAATTGAAGGGTAGTGTGAGGTGTCTATATTGCTATAAAGTGTGAAGTACAGACACTGTGCCATTGCATGACATCATGAGGCGTCTATAGTGCTATACAATGTGTAATACACACACAGTGCATAGCCATAACTGCGTGCATACACATTACATAACTGTGGATTGTGATCCATGTCACTGAGGTGACCTACAGATGACACCCCTGCACAACTACTACAAAGTCTTAGCTGCCTGGCAACCATGTCCACACATGGCAGACTTGCCAATACACCATGTCCCACTTGACATTAATGTACCCCACACACAAGGTGCACGGCTGACAGTGATGTCCTACAGCAGCAAGGGAAATGTACGGTATCTGTGGCCTGATGTGGTGTTAATGTCTGTGGAAGCTGTACAGGTGACTACTGTCATGCTATGACACAGTCGTGATGTTCAACACATCTTATATGGTCAATTAAGTGACACCTCCACTAGCTGTGCACAGGCGTTTAGGATGTCCAGTGTTCTACATCAGCTATATAATCAGTCAACTAAGGCTATAGTTGGACCATGTGTGGACAATGTACAACAGGGTGTATACACATCACAACTACTGTGTGGCTACATGTCTCTGGCCATCCTCCATGGCCATATGTGAACATGTGTTGGCCAAATGTTTGTGATGGCCATCTATCTCACATGTCTGTGTTGTCCCATATGACATACTCCCATAGATGTCAGATATGTCACTGTCACAGGGCTATGCAGACAAGGGGTTGTATGTTTGGTATGTGGGGTATGTACTATGAGATAGTGAGACAATATTGCAGCTGGAACACTACATGTCTGGGACATGTCAGTTGGCACATCACAATGTGTGCACCCATTGCAGGGGCATATTACACAATGGTGACTCCTGTGGGCTGCCCATATTCCAGCTCACTGTGTGGTACTGTTTGTGTACCACACATGTGTTGTTCCAATGTATAGTACATATGCCTACATTGAACACCTCCACCATTGTATGCACAGCTGTCCACACATCTAGCAATGACAGATACTGTGGTTTTATGTCGGTGTTTCATTTAGTTTGTATATATTGCAGAATGGGTAGCCAGTGTGAATGATGACAGATGCAACCTGTATATCATGACTGGACCATACATTATGTGTACATGTGTTAAGTGGCCACATGGCGTATAGATATATGCATTGACATGCTTGATACTGATAACTGTCTCACCTGCAACGGACTGATATCTGTGTGGCACGCCAGAGGTACCTGTATAGGGGTGACACAGCAGTTTGAACATTATCCATGACTGCATGACAGCCACAGGGTGCACTGTGCATGTTAACACATTCACCTGTACAATAGCATATAGTATGCACATGTGTGCATACACAGGGTAGCATACTGTAGTATGCAGCATGTGTGTAAACATACCTTGCATATGATGTTACATTACATATTGTACAGTGACACATGCAACTAAATGGATATAATAGTCATATGTGCAGTAGTGATTTACCAGGCAACTCCAGGCTCATTGGTTGGGAGACACCCACCTCCACAATGGCAGCTAGTGTTTGTGGATGCTGTTCTGAGGGTGCCCCCAGGCTGGCCAGTAGCTCCTCGGTGTGTGTGAGTGGGGGCTGGGTTGATGGGCCACCACCTGTTCCACCTTGTTCCCTGGCGATTGCATTGGCATGCTGTTTCACATGTCGTATCAGGTCCGTGCAGTGTCTGCACACCTGCTGGTAGGTGCAGTTATGGCCACCCACATCATTAACCCTCCTGTGAAGTTCCTGCCACAGGTTGTCATGCTGCTGGGCAAGCTGTGGCACATGACTGAACAACACCTCGTACTTCTCATGGAGGTACGGGATGAGGGCATCATCTTCTAGGTGGCTATACGCTGGCAGGCATGAATGAGGCATTATCTGGAAGACATAATGATGGAGGCAGGCCACAGTATCACAGAGATGTACAGAGATACAACTGCACATACATTTGTATTAAATCTAGTACATCTGAACAGTTATCTTTGCAAATTGTCATGACACTGACACAACTGCCATGTTTTTGTCACACACATGTAACACCCGTTATACATTGGATATCATCACCATATATGTGTGTCACCTCATTACATTGTTCATACTCCATGTGAATGCTGTCTTGATGTGGGCATGTCTGTTTGCCTGTACTGGTGTTCTTACCTATCAGCACATTCCTGGATGTGTCCGCAGTAATGCTGTTGACCTTGATGCTGTGTATATGTCACATATCAACACATACACTGCCTTAATGGACATGAGCAGTGACAATGCACACATACACACGGAAACCTTTACATGCATGTATTTTGCCATATACAGCTACACGGCACTGTACAGCAGTTCAACATCCTGCCACGTATCGCCTGTGTTGCACATATGATAGACATGGGACAATGGCTAGCTGGACGTCATCCGCAGGGATGGTTGTCAACTATGGCATGTATGGGCAAGGTTTTCTAGCTGTATCTGACAGCCATTTTGCCACTGTGAGGTGCATCAGTGCCACATTACTTATCCAGACAGTTAATAATACATCTACCATGCGGTCATCACACCATGAATGACAGAGATGACATGTGCAGCTTTGATGGACAGGGTTGCATGGTATGGTGGGAGTATGTAACATGTATGGCACAGGGATCTGTCCAGCATGTGGCGATCCTTGTAGTAGGATGGTGGCTGTCCATGACATATGTCTTTCAGATCAGGATATGTATGTGTAGCATGTCCAACATCACAGTGTAGGATGTCTTTATGCAAGGTAGCCAGCATACTGCATAGTGGAGGTGAGGATTGTGAAGGCTGGTATCGCCCATCCACGCATGGCCAATACCCCTTAAAGGTGATATGTGATCTGATATTGGTCACCCGAGTGCTGAGTATGCCTGTCCAATGATCTCCATGCTCATGGATGGCACGCTGTCATGACATGGGTGCCTCGTATGACTACCTAATAGGCCTGGAGATGTCACCAACTCAGTGAGGTGAACTGCACAGCACCATCCCTTACACAGTGTCCATAATGTTGACCACTGCCTAGGTGGTAGTTAATGGGTACAGGGTTATTCACCTAGCGGTGACAATGCTATTATCAGCTGTCAGATTGTGCACATATGTCACACACCTCACCCACAAAGCCCATTCTGTCTGTTGTCCACAACACTGAGACAGGTATTGCTCCTAGGTCATGGACATTCACATCCTTACATACACAGATGCCTCCCATTTGTCTGTGTGGCATGGGCTACAATGAGGGGGGAGTACACAACATTAACCCTGTTTTACAGTAGCTGCCACTGGTGTGATATGCACATGTCACTCAGACACCTTTTTTAGTGTTGCTTCTGTCAACAGGCCACTGGTAGAACACTCCTGTGACATACAAAGGTACATCTAGTATACTCAGTGTAGCTGGAATACGGTATGGGTGATGATGTCCTATGACCTGTCGCAGGTATGCTATGCAGTGTGAAATCATCCATACTGTCATCTACTTCTGTACTGCTAACATCTACGTTGATAAAGGTTCATAGACTTGCAGACCATACTCAGCAGGGTAAAAGTGCAGTGCCTCCAATTATAACTGTTGTCTCCACTTGTGGGTTGCAGTGGGCTGATATTATCCAACACCCTATCTGTATTGCATATTCATGCTCAGCACTTGTTCAGAACATGTGAGCACTTCATGAGCTACTAATTACTATAGCACCCATTCCAACTCATGTCTTACAAGTACAATGTCTGTCCTTACATTTCCAGCTTGTTTACAGTACAACAGCTGTTGTACACACGTAACTCACATATCTTGTGAGACATGGTTGAATATACAGGCATGTCCAAGTGTCACATACCAGTGCTATTGCCTGTCTATATGATGAATATGGCAAACATGTGGCAATAGAGCAATTGTCTCATGTACACAGTCAATGCTCACCTCCCAACATGTGACACTACAGCCTGTGGGAGATGCACATATGTAGCCATGCTGGGTGTAATGCTCTCACCAACCCAGACTGGACCTGACATTCATGTGGGGACGTTTAACATTTGCAACACACCCCACTCATCACATAGTCTCACTAGATCTCCATCACCACAGGCCACACATAGTATGAGTACGACATTTGCAGAACCTCTCCATACTCTGTGTAGGCACCAGAGGCAACCCCCATTACCAAACACAACAACAATTACTTATAGCCCACAGACCGATGTGTGCCCATCAACTGCAGCCAATAGGGTGTTATAACATACCCAATACACCGGTCATAGGTGACTCTGTAGGCGGTCACACTGATACACCAGGGATCACTGCAGTGGCTGTACTGTACAGAGGTGCAGGTAACACATGACTCTGCTGTTCACAGACAGGACACTACCCTAGAGAGGTTCCGCCGGTGTAAACACTGTAGTTGGGCTTACACATAGACTTGCCAGACTTCATAGTACCTCACTATGTACCTGTGAAGCTATTACATGTCCTTTGTGCATGGTTAATTGAGTAGCTCTTCCATTTCAATTAGCTATCATGCTGTTACAGTGTCCGGTGACTACAAGCCATATGTATCCTGTTATTATGTATCGTACATGCCAATAGACAATACCTTTTGTTTGCATGATATAACAGTTGTGCTGTGTAGAATATATGACATATCTACCTACAATACTGTACATTACACATATTTTACACATTATCCCATAATGCAAAGTATACTAGCACAGCAGGACCACCTTAGGCATGTTATTGTCATTATATGCCCATACACATGCCTACTGTGACAGTATATCAACATATACTATCCCCTGCTATGGCACGTACTTGTTGGACTTGTGGAATTGTTCTGTTTAAAGCCCTCATGTAACATCCCTTGTGGTGTATGTGATGTATGCCTTGTGGCCCACAGCAGGACACACAACCTCTACAAGCATTGCTATGCTCAACAAGACATCACTACAGAATACCTTTTCCCACTTTATGCATTGCGTACACTTTTAATTAATACAAAACAGGCTCTATGTACACTAACATACTGAGTGTTCTACATACTTTGTTAGCATTCTGAATCTTCGTAAATATCTCTCTTACACCTTTACTGTTTAAATGATTCTATGGTATGAGCATACGGTTTGAATGTATGGCAAGTCATCCTTGTATACGTCGATAACTGTAACATGTGGTTTCCTGCCACCAATTGGTGTTCCTGAGTAAATTATTACATGCACTTCAGCTGTGCAGCTACACCATTCACCAGTTACGTGGCAACAGTGGGGTATAATTTAATTCTCCACTTGGGCGTTGCCCTTTTGCCCTACCTTCGGGGAGATGGCCTGTATTTGTTTTGTTGTGAGGAATTGCAACTGCTATTTGTAGAGACATGGATATTTTGAATTCATGTCCCCCGTGGATTGTGTGTGATGGCTATAGTATGTGGTTCTACATGTGAATGTACCTGCCATCTCAACCGTCTGATAAGGGACTATTACAAACAAATCCTGTAACATCGCTGTCTGTTCCATTATACAACAGCTACGATTTCACATGGTGCCTTTACAAATGTGTCTCTCACAAGGTATGTTAACGTTTCTGCAGATGTAATTGAGTGAGTGGATGTTTGTGATGTTATTACAGTCTGTATTGCAATTGTTTCGGGTGTGGGGGAGATGTAGGTGGGTGTACATAGCATATACAGGTTTGTGGGGACTGCATTTCTACATATTCCATATATGTGTGTGGGCTCCTTCCCTAATTGAAGACCTATCGCTTAGTAGACTGAACTATGGTTACGGGCTTATACATTGAGCCATTGTTAACTGGTTTCTCTATAGTATGCAGGTGAGGTTGATACTTCCATACCTCTGGAAATACAGCAATATGTAAAGGTATGTTACTAAATGACAGCTGTCTCTTGTATTTCTGTCACAGATATGTGCACTCATTGCAGTTGTGTTGGTAACTGAGCCTCTTTGGCATGGGTTGTCATCTTTTCAAATGGCCATAGTGGGACATTTGCAGGACACACATCGGTGTTTACAGGCCAACACATACCCACGGTCAGTACACAGGATAGAACATACTTTTATCCTGAATACATAGTTATTCTTGTAGCACTTTAGCTACTTATCATGTTTCATGTAACGTTTACGTTTTGTAGATACAGGCATAACTATTTAATGCAACTATTACATAATATATGGGACAAAATTATGTCCTACAATCTCGGACATTTGCCCTTTTTAATATTTTTTGTCAGGACACAACTGCCCAGGGAGGGGCTGTCCCTCTTAAAATGGGACAGGTGGTACCATATGCCTACAGTCAGCTATGACCACACCTATTGTACTGCTCTACCTCCGAGTTAGCACTAACAGACACACGATGCAAATACACACACACACACACACACACATTACAGTCCCACAGAAATGCACACAGCACCCTCAACACACACATACACAGACTACAGCAATCACAAACACAGTTGAACACAGTACCTACGTGAACCGCAACACCGGCAGTGATAACTAAATGTCCCTTAATATTATGATAATATTACACGTGGTTCCAGTGTTCTGGTACTGTGTTCTTTCAGTCTTTAAGCCTCGTGATTACGCGTGTCGGTATGTGACACATTCCATAGTTGGCAGTATCCTATTTATTTCTACCTCCATGGTTGTGTACATGTCATTCACCTATCTATATATTTGCAGATATAGGTGAATCTGTATATATCAACATATATCTCTCTATCTCCCTTTCTATCTCTATTATATATATATATATATATATATATATATATATATATACAGATTAGGTTCATAGATTAGTACTAAGCTAACTGCCACTGCGTGCCATTTTGAGCTTAGCCAGTTATCCCTTGTGAGACTCAAACCCTGGACCTTGTGCTTGCAAGGCAAACACCTTAACCATTAGGCCACCCTCCCAACCCCATATATATATATAAGAGAGAGAGTGAGAGGGAGAATACATCTTTCATTGTGTACATGTCAGTGTATACTGTTTCCTGGACTCCGCACGTTTGTGTTTGAACCTGTCACATTACACACCTGCCATTGGTACATCTTGGGTAGCTTAGTGTTAGGTGATTGTGTACATGATTGCATGTTCTACTCATGGCAGTGGTCGTTTTACTCTTCAGAGCAGGCACTATTAGTACAGGGGTGAATAATGCTAGCTTCACCTGTTCTGGACATCACTGACCGTGATCTGTGCGATATTCAGAGAAGCTTAGCCCTGTTTCGTGCGTATCTATATAGTCATGTTTAAATGACACTTAACAGCACTGGGCAATGCATATTCCTGCTAACAAGTGCTAAACCTGATCTGATGACCTGCATTCACAATCCATTATTCGTGCCTTCGGGATTACGTAACGTCCCTTGTAGGACATGGTACTAGGAACATGCACGACAGTCAGTGCATTTACCACTTAGGCATCTGGGATTTGTACACGTTTTATGGCATTTTGTATGTGGACTGTACTATGGCTGTTACTCCATACTGCAATCAAATGGGTAACTCAGTTAGTTTACATATGGATGAGACCTATTAATGGTATGTCCAAGTGATGTTTAATGGATGTGCTCCAGCATTGGGAATGTATATCACAGTGAGCCACACACTATAATGTGCTACACTTCACACAACCATAGGTGGAGCATGCTGGGGTGACAGATACCTGTCATGGGCACCCCATGCTTTGCCACTACATCCATGATTACATTGCATGGAGCCCCTCATTAACACACCAGGGAATCCATGCAGAGTGTGTGGGGAACAGTGATTACACACATGGATACTGCAATTGGCTCTGCTCCACTGAGGGTCAGTTGGTTACTCGATGTGGTGGCAACAGCAGACACTGTTTGCCTCAATTGATGGATGGCCTCTGACAATTGGACATGTACCTACCTATGTACCTAGGAACCTATACATACAGTACCAACATATGCTGATAGGTGTGTGTACTGTTCAGGTGTTGACATTCCTTGTTCCAATAGCTGTTGTGTGTGCAATGGTTGAGGCCTGCCTATGTAGGATTCACACAGAAGGCCACCTATACATTACAATTTACAGGTGGTCATGTGTGTGCGCCATCCATTTTACTGTGTGTGCAGGTGGAGAGGTGTGTCAGTCTGTAGGGGCCTACACTGTCAGAGTATGTGCTATACGTTCCCTCCTTGCCAAGGGGTAGACATATTGGGCACACCTCTGTCTGCCTACTGGGGCTGGCACAGGGTGTTCGTGGTCTGAATCCCTCTGTGCCTGTGATGGCCTTGGCAATTGCGGTGGGCTTTGAGGGCCTTCACCATTATGTCCCTGCTGCAGCTGTTTCTGCAGGATCATATTATGTAGCATGGCACATACTATGAAGATTTTGGCACACGTGCCTGGGGAGTTTTGCAAGGCTCCACCAGATATGTCCAAGCAACAGAACCATGATTTCCACATCCCGAACACACACTCTATGATGATTCTGGTTTGTGCATGTGCCTCATTATGGCATTCTTGCATGGGTGTGTGTGCATTTCTGATGGGAGCCATCATCCATGGCTCCAGTGCATAGCCAGCATCCCCCACAATGTGGCCATGTGGGATGTCACCCCTGACAAATACCTGATACAGCTGTGAGGCATGCCAGATGTGGGAGTCATGGTAGCTTCCAGGGCTGCCAGCACACACATCCATGATAATGCCCTAGGCATTGCACATGACCTGGCAGTTGATGGAGTGGTATCCCTTGCGGTTTATATAGCACCTACCTTGCTCACTGGGTGGCGACTTGATATGTATGTGCGTGCAGTCTATCACACCCAGTACCTCCTGGTTGTGTGCCACATGGTGGAAGAGATGCATATTGCTGGCCAACTCATCTTGAGTTTGGGGAAGTATATATGCTCATTGGCATGTGGTAACATGGCATCCAGGAACTGGTGTAGTACCCCAGATGCTGATGCCTGTGAGATCCCCATTATATCTCCAGTTGGCCTTTGAAAGGTACATGTGGCTGGGATGCACAAGCTTACACATACCTTCGTGTCCACTGGGATGGGTTCCCCTCTGTTGTTTCTGGATCTCAGGTGTGGCCAGCACGGCTCAACTATTTCCTGTAAGATGTCCCTGTCCATCCTGTAACGGTCTACTATCTCCAGATCATGTAGCCCCTGGTAGGGTACCCTTGGTCTGAACACTCTTCTCCTCCTCCGGGGCCTGCGGTGGTTGTCAGCATCATTCTCCACAACACCTTCTGTCACTAACACATGGTGATGAATCACAGCTATGGCAGCTCCCAACATGTACATTGTAAAAGTTCCCCGTATGTTTACACCTATGGTGCAGTGTTTGGGAATAAACAGGTGTGTGTGAGGTGCTTTCACACTTTATACTATTGTGCTGTGAACACTGATGATGTCATAGGGTGTGTATGTACAATCATAGCTACAGGGTATCTTATGTGTTTTACGACAGGAACTACTATTGTGGTGCCTTTGGTGTTGAATTACATTTGGCTGCCATGGATTACCTCTTGCCCTTCCCTTTACATTTCTTAACGTTTCACCTTCCATTTTCTGGCATGCATCCAGCAGCCTGCTTTCATTTGTACTTTCCTAAACCTGGCTTATCTTGTGTAATGTGTTCTCTGGCCGGTCTACTGCAGGTTTGCTTTGCTCTGCTATGACAGTTCTCTTTTCTTTGCAATCCGACACCTCCCCAATGCTGTTTTGCAGGTTTCTGCGAGCAGACTTGTCAGCTGCCGTTGATTGCCTGCTGTGAGTTAATAGGTGTTAATTGCTCAGTTGTACTCCAATTACCCTACTGCGGCATTTCCTTATTTTCTTCCCCCTTCCTGTTTGAGCTATGGTACGCATTGTGTGCGTCCGCTTACCAGGTTTCGGGCATGTTTTCATCCTCGTACACATGCGCTTTCGGGCACCATATGTGCTCTCAGCTAAACGATGCTATACCTACCTCCCCAACCCTGTCCTGCGGCTTTGCTTAGCAATGGCCAGGCCAGATTTGCATTGCTCCAATGTGCTTACAGCTATGGTGGCACACCCCACTGCTGATGTCATATATACCTCTAAACCACTCCTCGGTGTTGTAGCGCTGCGCCGTATGGTACATCCTTAGCCCGGCGAGACGTTTGTGATTCACTATTACCTGCCTCATTTGCATGGCATTGACTACTAATTCCTAGTTACTGTGCCGAACACTGCCACAAACCCTTAGCAACCCTTGCAGCTTGGTTGTGGTGTACCATGCATACCATTGAGTATTATGGTGAAATCATGATTTGTATTACATTGCGATTTTATGACATTTGTATATATTTTCTTTGTGTTCCCGTTTGCGCACACATGCCCTGCGGTTGTACTTTGCGTTACTGTGGACATGACATTAAATGTTGTTTTTTAGGTGTTGTGCATCTTTTCTTATGCCATTGGCTGTATATTTAGCCATTGGCATATGCTAACTTTGTAATACATGAGTCTGGTCTGCTTTCATAGCTCCGATGTTCTGTTTGGAAAAATGCAAACCGTGTTTTTTGGTTTACATTTCTGTGGGCTTACGCTACGCCTGCACCCCTTCATGAATCGTTATGTAGCTTCATTTGCATGGTGTGGCACTGTGCATGGGGTGATTAGCATATCTAAGCCGAGGGCTGTGCAGATCTGGCGTACGCCAGTAGTGCACGTGCAATTGGATCGTACCTGAATCACTCGGCAGCCATATTTGGCGTTATACCACCTACGCTACACCTGCACCTGGAGCAAGCTTCATGATTCCCGGGGAATGAGTTGTTTTTTTTATTTTTTTTGTCAAAAGGGGTAAAATACTGATCACAATGAACCAATTTCAGTACTGGCCTTGGGGTAAACACAATAAATACTCAGCATTTCACACAGAGTGAATGATAAAAAGCAATATATATTTGTGTATTATATATATACAGTGAATAATAGAGTAATCTTGATGGTATAAAGACAATGGATACATGACATTATATACAGAGTGGTTGACAAAACACAATGGAATGGATTCATTAACAGCTACATGAACGTGCACTATTTGACATTCATTAAGTGGCTCTTCTTCTTCTGTCAGCTTTTCCCCGTTAGGGGTCGCCACAACGGATCACCTGTCCGCTCATGATTGGCAGTGGAGTTTTACTGAGTCGAGTTGCTAGCCTGGTGCCCAACCTTCCACAGAAGACACACACATGCAAGCACTCACACCTAGAGCCAATTTAGAGTGCCCAGTCCACCTACAGTATGTCTTTGGAATGTGGGAGGAAATCAGAGCAAACCCACACGACCACAGGGAGGACATGCAGACTCTGCACAGAAGGCACCCCAGCTGAGGATTGAACCAGAGAACCTCTTGCTATGAGGTGGCAATGCTAACCGCTGCACCACTGCAGCCACCTATTAAGTGGCTCTACATGTAGGGAAATTGCAGAATATGCTAATGAAAGCATAAGTACCAAAGTACATGAATTCTAACCAATCCTTCATGGCAGAGCTATTCAGGAAGCTATAAAGTGATCATGTACACTCGGTGTAGGCTTTTGTCATGTACTCCATAACTCTTTGAAATACAGCATGATTACACTTAGAAAAAACATGTTAAGAGTTGTTGCTGCTATTATTATGCTGTATGTGCAACAGGCTTTAAATTAGGTGCTGCTGCCACATCTTGGTCAAAAAGAAAAAGGGTGTTTAGACCCTGTTTGACTTACCATGGACTGTATGACAAAGAAATTGCTGAATAATACAGAGTGGGCAGGGAAACATTGGAGGAAATATGCAACATCTGCTCCCCCCACTTCAGGCCCCAGGAAATCATAGAGAGCCTATCCCAGTGGAAACAAAGGTATGCTTAGCATTGCATATAAAGTAGTAGATACTGGTACTTTCCAGAGACCCACAGGGGATATATTAGGGGTGTCACATGCATCATTGTCTAGGATATTACATCAGTTTTTAAATGAAATGCCACTATATGCAAGATAGCATATATATTTCCCATGAACAACACAGGACAGAGCAAGAGACATGCAGGACTTCTATGCAGTAGCACACTTCCTAGAATTGCACACACATAGAAATAAAAACCCAAGTGAACAGGGAAGGAGGTAGATCTACAGAAACTGTTTACATTCTATAAATTGTCAGGTTGTCTGTAATGGCCAAGAGATCATCTACAATGTCTGTGCAGGTAACATAGGCAGTATCCATTACTCATACATATAGCACAATGGTGAGCTGGACATCAGGTTTGCTACGGGTGATATCCGTCATGGATATCTAATGAGAGATGCAAGTTATGCACCGAATCCCTGCTTATGACACCCATACCCATGAGGCCCATGTTCAAATAAGGACTATCATAGAATGTGTGTTTGGTTTGCTTAAATCAAGGTTCCAGTGTCAAGACACAAAAGTAGGTGCACTGCATTATGAACCAGCCACCTCTCCCAAAACAAGTATAGCCTGTGCTGTGTCACAAAATATAATTTTCATGAAACAACTTCAATAAGGACAGCAAGGGGCAGGGCATTATTTTCAAGAACCAGAGGCAAGAACAGCAGCAGGTACAGATGAGAAGTCTGAAGGAGAACCACCAGCTGCAGATGGTGCTGGCTAATGGAGACATGCACAATATACTCTGGCTCTGGTTAAAGGGAAGCATGGCTATGGGGTGAAACAACCAGCTCTGCAACCAGAGTAAACACAGTACCCTGATCAATGGTGTCACCCTCAACCTCTCCTATATCAGAAGTTGCCACATTACAGATATGCATAGGCATACTGACTGTATCAAAAGTATGGACAAGGAATGTGGGAGACACAACTTCACTGTCAGACTGACCCTGTCCCCCCAAACTGTGCCTCTTCATTGCTACCATCATCATCAGAGGCTACCGATACTCTAATATTTGGAGGTAGGAATTCCACAGTACCACACTCAGGATTACCTCTGATAGCAAGCAATAAACATAACAAACAGAAAAAATAGAGAATAAAATTGATCACATATTTTTTCTTATATGAAAGGTATGTTAACATCTAAGAGATGCTAAAGGAACACAAATTGTAATCTCATACAGACCTGAATCTATCTTATAGACAGTAATACCAATAATTAAATGTGCTTTGCATGTGCAGGTGGACTGGCAGCCTGCAAACCAGAAGTGCATGTATGTAAGGAAGAGAAAGGAAAGAAGTCTGATAAGTATTGCAATACAAGTGAAACAAGAAAAGGAGAAAAATCCCCTTCACAAGTACAGATTAAACACAATTTCATACTGAAATGTAATAAACAGTTGTATCCCCCCCCACAAAAAAAAAACTTCCTCTGTTTCTCCATGATTGTGCTATCCCTGTCTCTCTCTCTCTCTCTTTATATATATATATATATATATATATATATATATATGGGTCCCTTTCACTTTACTGAAATGCCACATCGCTAACTTTCATATGAGTGAGGCGACAACACTGAAACAACAGATAACCGACCGCATGGAACACCGACAGATAATGGACGGTAGGGAAGTGCTTGGCCAGCATGTCGACCTTTGCCCTTTATCTCCACAGTAGTGCGATCTCAGAGTTGGTATATTTAGTTAGGACGTGTGGGGGACACAGATCCCCACATAGGTTTGTTTTGTTTGCTGCCATTGTTGTGTGGTCGTTGGTTTGGCCAACAGGTTACTCATCATCCATTTTCCTTCAGTGTTTCGAGCGGTCGATGTTCTGTTGTTTCGGTGTTGTCAACTCGCTCATATGAAAGTCAGTGATGTGGCATTTCATTAAAGTGAAGGGGATCCATATATATATATATATATATATATATATATATATATATATATATATATATATGGTTCCCCTTTATAATCTCGAAATACTGAAATCTCTAATTTCAGTTTCTCAAAACTATAAAGGTGAACGACTCACAATCCTGAAACCCAAAAGCACGAAACACACACACACACACACACACACACACACACACACACACACACACACACATCACACATACACAGACAACACATTCAACACTCACATTCATACTTCCACTTCCCTACCCTAACCCACGCATACAGCTTACAAAAACACTCACATACACTCACTCACCTTAAATTCCAGACACTGTCCCAGCCAAAAACTTTTTTGAAGTTTCACCTTTATGGTCTCAGGATACTGAAATTCAAGATTTCAGTATTGTGAGATTATAAAGGGGAACTCTCTCTCTCTCTCTCTCTCTCTCTATATATATATATATATATATATATATATATGGGCCTACTTTGATTGACTGAAAACACATTTCACTGAATTTCAAAACACTCGCACTAAATTGCTGAAACCTGAAAACTTATTTCACTGAATCACATTTCCATGAATTTAAGTACTGTTGAATAAATAAAGTGTATATGCCCTTTTCCCCACTGTAGTGGGAGTTAGTATATATACTTTAGGGGGGCACAGCCCCCCCCCCACATTTCGGGGTGTGGGGGGCATAGCCCTCCCTATGCTCCCCACCTACTTTTGGTTTTAGTGAAATGAGATTTATAAATATAAAAGCTAAGTAGGTATGGGGCTATGCCCCCCACTCCCCCCAAGTATATATACTCACTCCAGAATCACACTACAGTGGGGAAAAGGGCATATGCGTTTTATTTTCCCAACAGTACTTACATTTAGTGAAATGAGTTTTCAGTGATTTGAGCTTTCAGCGATTTGGTGTGTTTTGAAATTTAGTGAAATGAGTTTTCCGTGAATCAAAGTAGACATAATATATACATATATATATGTATATGTCAGGCATCTAAGATATACACATAGAAAGATATAACAATGACAACTGCATTTTGTATACCTGGAAAGTCTGGGTCTGTCATCTACATCTGCACCAACATCAAGGATTATGTGGGAACCCTCTGCCAAGCTATCTGGCTTTATGCAGTGGAACGGAATTCCTCTGTTTCAGTTAGTGATGGTTCGATAGCTACCTGATCATGAGCAATTACAGCTATCCTACAGCAGGCAGAGGTTATTGCATCACTTGCCCTGTGCTGTATCTGGATATAAGTTCTCCCATGCACTCCAACAGCATTAAAGTCATCAACCACCTACTGCCATATCATGTCTTTGGCATATTGATCACCTCTACCTCTCCCTAAAAGAAAAGCTCCATGGTGATGTAACGCCTGGATAATGACCTAAATTTTAGCATCATTGCATTGTCCCTTGTGGGGTATAGATTTATTCTTGGTTGCCAAATCCCTGTATGAGATAAAGCAGAAAACAGGCAAACATAATTATATGTATAATAAACATACAGGATGGCTATGAAATCATTTATGTGTTAATACGTGCATCCATTAAGCACACAATTTAAAAGTTAATGCTCCCTATGACCATACTCATGATAGGCAGGCCACCCTATTCAAAAAAATTCTGAATCAAATATTAACATATATTAACAACAATCTATAACAATTCTGTAATGCAGGTGATACAGGTTTTACTGTGTAATGAATTACAGCATTAACGATAATTCAAAATGTAGCATTAGAAATTTAAGACAAAACTGTAGTGTCATCTCTGCTGCTGTGGAGGGCAGTCAGGTAGACATCCATAAATGCAGCACATTTGTCTTTCTGCTAACACTGATAAAAATGCCAGATCTTCATATAAAGGTATGCTACATACATCTGCAATAAATCAAATGCAAACTACAAAAACATAGGTCATGAAGCATTCTGTGGTGAACTTTTTGTAATGCAAACATGGCTATGCTAAAAAAAGGGATAAAGAAACAAACAAGATAAACAAATTACTTTCAGTGGTCAAAGCAATTCATCTTCTAATGTCAAAATAAAAGCATTATGTAAGAAATAGCAGCATACCTTGACAATACACCAGTGTAGAGAATAAATAATCCTCCAGAAGTTTATTTAGCAGTATTAAACTATCTATATCCAAATAGTCTCCTCAGTATAATACATGAGCATTAGCTTCATGATTACCTTTATATAGTGCAGAGTCAGCCCAGTGAATAGGCAAACAAGTTGTTAAATCATTAGCATTTCTGAATACTACAATCTGCATTAAGTGTAGGGAATGTAAACATAGTGTAAGGAACTATACTATGACAAGCATATGTCCAAACAATGCAAGGGTGAGCATTAAGAATTATCATCTGCTTATGATTTGCAGCTATCTATGATTATTCGGACTGCAAGAATAATCAGCATTTCTCAGTCTCCTCTCTTTGATGTACATCTACTCAGGGTGTATTAGAGAGATGAGACTTAACAAAAGGTCTGAGATTGCATCAATTGATTTGACAGCAACATTGCTAACATTCACATCCTGGCTTTATCAGCCACAGTTATTGTCCCATAGTTTTTACTAATCAAGGGAATACTTTAAACATTGATGCAGAGAACATATGCAATAAAACAGACATAGAACTGCTTTAAAGAAAGCAGAAATAAGGGAATGAGGCCCCATAAAGAAAGAGAGAAATGCACCTGTAATGTTTGCTGTCATTGTTTAACATTGTGTGAGTATGTGGGTATCCTAATTGTTAGCAATATCACAATCATCCAGAACTTTGCTGTCAAGTGAGAAAAGACAACTTTCATAACTTGTTTCTGTTGGACTTTCAGCGTGATTTGCTATACTGTTACATTATCAGTGCATCTAATCACGTTTCTCCGTCTAATATATGTCTTTGTCTGTGGCAATTATGGGAAATACTCTTAAATCATTGTTCTTACTACCCTTTATCGAGTGTTCAAATTTATTCAGGTTCTTGTTGCAAAGTTGTCTAAACATTGGAAATATACATTTAAAGTATTTGATCACCAATTTATTTATTTTTCCTTTTTGGCATTGCTGTCCATTGACTGGCAGCAAGTCAATAGCAGTGAATGGGGTTTCACTGCCCAAGTAAAAAATGACAAATTTTATTTGGACTGCCATCAATAACATAATGATGAATGGCATTGTTCTGCTTTCCTCAGCAGTTTGGAAATTTCTGAATGAAGAAATTCAAGTTGTCACATACGTATCTCTCTGGCGTAATGGGTAAAGATATTGAACTTAGAATTTGTGCACGTGATGCGGGGTTTGAGGGAGATCATAATGAATCTTGACTACACATTTTGATGTATGAATCTGTTGATGTGGGAAACTCGAGTAAGGTCATTGTTGTCTAAAGGTGAAACACAGATTAGTAATTTGAAATTATAGCAATATTAAATGTGTGTACAGAGTGAACATTGAAAGCTGTTCTACTGTTCCCTTTGCCTTTCTCTATTCTCATGGCATTCGCTAAATTGCTGATGTTGTATCACATACATAATAGCATTGATGTGGCAAGATGTGAGAAGGCTGAATGTGTTAGCTCAATGCAGTAGTACACTGTGATTCATTTATGTCTTCAAGTTGTAATTCCCAAAATATTGTTTGAATGCTTCTGATAAATATTACCTTCTGTATTTTCATGCTGCTTGACAGCATGAAATTAACTTTCACAGCTTAAGGAAAAAAGTGAAAAATTTAGTTTAAGCTGTCTTGTGTAGCACAAACCAACCTGGCAGCATTGTCCGGATGTTTGAACTCCGTATAGTACTCAGTGAAGAAAATATACCTATTGGTTAACTTTCTCTGTGGCACAAGATGTAAATGTAGTGAGCTTAGAGAAAAAGTATAGCTGATGCATGATTTGAATCCATTTAAATGGTAATTTTACAGAGAGTGGTATTATATTCCTATTTGTGATACCATTGTGTTGTTGCTGTTTAAAAAGCAACTTTTGTCACTATTGCTAACAACATGTAAGCTTTTGTCTGTCTACTTTTACATTATTTGTCATTAGCTACAAATCTGATAATGTGTTTCACAAAGTACATTTCTCATGTTGCTATAGCAAGTGAGAAGAATGAATGTGTCACTTGAATGCACTTCTTGCTCTGGTCATTGCTGCATATACTCACTAACTGCATTTCATTTACTGTCAGTTTTCTTATCCATCATATATTTTTTCTTATACCTTTTCCATTTGATCTCCATGCAGCAATGCACAAAAATATTTTACTGCCTGGAGAAAAAAGTGAAAATTTTAGTTTAGGCTAGTATATGTAGAAAAAATATGGCTGTTGCTGTTGCATGACCCTCCAGAACATGGATAACACTGCAGAGAATGCACCTGACAGATGTCCAGTTCTGTGGCACAAAGTGCAACTGCAGTAAATTGAAAGAACTAAGGAACATGAAGCATTGTTTGAAACCTGTTTACAAATCACATTGCAAATATTCACAATATGCATTTTTTGTCATATTAATTTGCATTTGCTCTCTGCTTGCTAGTGTGCTAACACAGTTCCCTACCTAAGGAAAAAAGTGAAAGTTTTAAAAAGTGAAAGTTTTAGTTTAGACAACCTTGTGTAGTGCAAAGACACCTAACAACAGCATGCTTTCCTCAGCACTCTGGACAGTACTGAGTGGAGAAAATTCACATCATTCCTATCTATGAGGCACAATGTGTACATGATGTGAGTTGAAAGAAATGGGGCACATGATGCATTGTAATCCTTTTTACGGATCACAATCAGTTATGCAGAATACATCTTTTTTGTCATTTTGATTTGCTTTTGCTCTCCAATTAGCAATGTACAAAACTGGTTCCCTACCTAAGGAAAAAAATTAGTTTAGGCCGCCTTATGTAGTGCAATGATGACAGACAATTGTGGACATTCCTCAGCATTTTAGAGATTACTGAGTAGAGAAAATCCACCTGTCTTATACTTATCTCTGTGGCACATGCATTGAATATGTTAAGTGTCTGAATCCAACAAAAAGATACTTTTATTTGTTATAGTATTCTGATCAGGACTGCAACACTAAAGAAAAATGCAGAGGTAAACATTTTTCTTGCAAGCAATGTATAAAAACGGTCTATATTATATGTTTGAAGTCTGAAAACTTCGAATCTCATATGATCAATTCCATATGAGCGAAGTTTTCAAACATCAAACATAAAATATAAACAAACTAAAAATAAAAAAAAACTATCTGAACACTGCACCCCCACACCCCCGCTACTTAAATATACCAACTCTGAGATCGCACTACATTGAAGTGAAGGGAAATATTCCCTACGGCGATCTCCGTTGAAGCGTTCAGTGTTTGAAAACTTCACTCATATGATATCGATCATATGAGATTCAGTTTTCACACTTCAAACTTATAATATAGACCCGTATAATAATGCTCGCATAGCTTTTCTCTTTAGCACATATCATTACTAGTGTGTCCATTGTCCTTAACTTGACAATGATGATATTTAATATAAAATTCACTTTCAGATGCATGATGGACACAATACTTTTGTTATAATCATCTTGACTCATTACTTTCCCTAACTATGTTTTTAGCAAGGTTATGTCTTGTGAAGTATATATGTAACATACCCCTTCCTATCTTACTCACTTTATTTAACTGCATTCATCTGAAATATATTTCCAAACAGCAATACTATCTTTTCCATATGAATGCATTCCCAGGACTTAAAATCACATGCATATAGGTCTCTCTGAAGTGTATATCCATTTATTCAGAAATTGGTATAATTCTAATTTCCATGATTGAATGTTAGTTCCTTTGTGGCTGTGTCAATTAATAAGCTACATTGAAATTGTTGCATGCTTTATCCCATGGATTTGATTCCCAGGTTGTGCAACAATATTTTAACACTATGTAAGACCCACCATCACAATATGTCACAATTCAGTCTTTCTTCTTCCAAACTGAAAAGACTAAAAGCCATGACATTAACTACTCCATTACTCAACACTGGAACTTGTGTCAATAGGTTGAGAGTTACACATGGCAAAGCTCAATGTCATGTTTCACATCTTTACTGCTGTGTGTTTTAAGTACTCCCAATGTGTCTGCCAAGGAGTTCCTATGATTTCAATTGTGCAAATGCAGGTGGCAAAGCTCTCTGATTTTGTGGACAACCTGTTACCCACAAGATCTGAATTGGGCACCAGTTCAGACAGATTTTGTTAGTTTGCCTTTGTATACATGGCTGGTGAAGGACAGAATGGTGCTAAATGTAGAGCACAAAGGTGGGGTGTTGAAGAATCCAAGATATTTGTGTCACACCTTGGAAGTGCTACTGTTGTAGGCTGCTGCAGGGAGATTATACCATGTCTCAGTACAAAGCTGAGGCTTGGAATAGCTTAGCCGAGGCTGTCTAACAATGTAGCAGACATTCCATTCACTGAGGAACAATGTCATCCCCACTACAGTGACCTTAGCAAGTGCAATCAGGACCTCCTAAACCAATGGGAGGCTGAATTTAGGAATGTGAACACCACCCAGTTGTGTAACTATACTTGTCTATGATATGGCATTAGTGATATAGTCAATCAATGGAGGCACTCAACCTTTCTTACAACATTTATTTTCTTTTTGTACTGTACAGTTGCAGTGGAAATAGTTAAATACTGTGTGGTGAATCAGAAGAGATTAACTTGCATCAGGGAGGCATGGGATTATTATGACTCGGATCCAGATTCAAGCCAGAAAATTATTCTCATTCCCTCAAGCACTAGCATGTTGAGCAGGAATACCTAACCTTCTTCTCAAGCATGCATGTCTTCTCCAGTCACTCTTGTTGCTTGCTTTAAGCAATGAGACCAATAGCTTAAATGTGTGTATGTTCAGTACCAAGAAGCAGCAATTAATTTTTATTACCAGATAAGTACTTATAAAATATTAACATCACCATGACAGGAAGAATCATATTATGGTAATTGCAATTACTACATATGAATGCAAATTTTCTATACATCCTAGGGAAATAAAGGCTGCTTTTTGTTACATTATAGCAGTAAGATTTGTTTATTTTATGACACAAATAACTTTCTATAACATATTGCTGTGACAAAGATGTACAATAGTAAATTATCAGAACTGTTTATTTATCACCAAAGAAATATTGAAAAAATATAGTACTGTCACATGTCATATAGCTAATTATCTCTGTGTTTCCTGCCCACCTTTCTCTCTTTTTATTTATTTATTTATTTATTTATTTAGGGGGAGTTATAATTTATTAACAATCTGCTGTTTGCATACATTGCTTTTAAAAATTAAATAATCAGCAGCACAGAGGTTGACCAACAATTGCAGCTTGGCCAGCCTGGCATCCACAGATGGCAGCCCACACACCGAGCACTTTGGTTTCACATCCCATCAGGGTTGGCTCCACCACACCTGCCCTTCTTACTCCACCTGCATCAGGTAGTTCTGCCCTGGCTGCTGGTGTAGTGAAATCCTCAGGGAGCATTAGTAGTGGAGGTAGTGATTTTGTCATTAAGCAGGAGCTGACAGGGCTGTTTGAGGATATAATGGATAAAGACCTCGATGCACTTATCAGCACGCTTGAATTGGTCCTGCGTAGGATTGGAAAGATGAGGCTATGTCTGACACTGACCCAAGGAGCTGTTGCAGGAGACAGGGATGACAGTTCTGATGGCAAGGACTAAAGTCTCACTGTTCTCAGGCTTGATGTGGGTGCAAATCTGATGTTTCCTACTGATCCTAAGTCTTCCTGTTGCCAATATTTTATCTCTATCACCATCCCTGTATGTCTTGTATGTCCTATATGTTTGTGCTTACTAACTTACCCTACCTACATGACCCTTTCATTCCTAAGCACCTTTCAAACATTCTGCAAAAAATGGGCACCTGTCACACAAATAAAATTACGCCCCATACATAGCTCTCCATTTTGCCTATCTGTTATGTTGACACACTAGATGTGGTCCAATTGGCCATATACCATTATTCTATTTTTGTCACCGTCACTGGTGTGATGGCATTCCGTAGTCATGAAATTGTGTTTGCACATTTTTGTTGTGAAGAAGTAGATAGCTATGGGCTCTCCTAAGATCCTCCTTCAATTTCCTGTATTCCTACTCCTATGTCCTATGATCTGCTTGTCAACACCTCTGTCATCACTATCCTAGCCATACATTTTTCACAGGTTTAATCTGGTTAAAAACAGATTGACATACAATGTACATGGTCAGAAATGGTCCATTGGAAAGCCTTTATTTTATTTCCTCAGCATTTGAGCAGAGGTTTCCATAGTGCAGGAATGCTGAGTGGTAATAAACACTGCTCAGCTTCTTATTGCAAAAGCTGAAGATTTCATATTAATGTGCAGTGGTCCGATTACTTTTATGCAAATGGGCATGTGCTATGGTAATACAAAATAAAAGTATTCTTTTTTCTATTTTTAAAGTAAAATATGGGCTCCATAGCACTCCATACTGGCAGGGTATAAACTACAGCAAATGTTTGCTACAGTTGTAGCAAAGCAGTTTGCTAGAGTTTAAAAAAAATAAATTCTTACTTTTATAATAAAATAAGTTAAAGGAGGTGTGTGGCAGGTCACAGAAACTAGTGCTGAATAACAGGGGTAGGGGTGGGGGAGTGTCATGCATCTCGCCACCTGACTGAAGGAACATCTTTTTTTTTGCTCTTCAATAGAAGGGGAGGTGTAGATAGTAGATATAACTTCGATAAGCTGATCACTTGTAATATAGTGATCAGCTTGTTACAGTGACATGTTTTTTTTTTTTTTTTTTGCTCTTCACTTGCAGAGCTGAGGGGATGCAGTGCTGATTCATAGTAGTGGCATACGGTGCTGGTTGAAACTTGATATGCTTCTGAACACTCTTGCATTATGTAGCCCTAGTGCAGCAATTACACAATTGTTAATGAACCCCAGGGAATTTGTACATGCATTATATACAGAGTGGATATTAGAGTTGTCATGCTGTACAACTGAGTAAGAGCAAACCATGCAGTGGGAATTAGCATAGGAGGAGGTTAAGTTATATGCCTGCAGAGAGACAGAGAGGGCAGGTACATTTCTCCTTCAGTCTTGCAATGTATTTTTATTTATGATTGGAAAATGGGGTAAGAAGAGCAATCTTTCAGAAAAGAAGGGAGGCATTCCTACAATTTGGACTTAAGAACTTTCTATGAATGATGCACTCTGAAATGAAAGGTCCTCATGAGGACAGGATGCATTGCATTCAACTGTAAATAGTATTTCTACTTTTTCAAGAAAATGCACTAAGAACGTTTTTTCAAATTTCTACAGCAGTAGAAACAGTTTGAGAGTTACAGTATTTTCAGAAAGAGAATACAGAGCAAATATTAAAGTTCATGAAACATAGCAATCATTGCCAAGCACGCATTAATAATAACTGTTTCTCTGGTACCTTTAATATAATTTGTGGATTCTAATCTGTCCAAATAAGGAGTAATCTGTGTGTGTGATGCAGAGATATGTAAATATCAGCTCAATCAAGAGAATCTAAGAGCAAACATTAGGCCAGAGCAAATGGGAACAAGCTATTAACAGTAGCATACTAAAAACAAACTTGTACCTATTTAAAGTATCAGGCCCAAACAGTGCCACCTAAGCAAAACTATCTGAACAATGGTGTCAGTAATTTGTACATCTTATTTTGCTAGGATGATGGTTTGAATAGATTGTTGCAAGAAGTGTTACAATAGTTTTGGAACAGGGACTGAGAAATATTTACAGGGAATTGAGAAGTGCACAAGTGTCAAGCTGCAATGGTAAAGTGGGATTTGAAAGCAGAATGCAATGTGCTTAGCCTGATCCACTAGTGTAGGTAATAATGGTTGTCACCTCAATGACAAAATATTCTGAGACTCATCTCATCAATTGTTTACTGTTTTTTTTTTAATTTTTGCTTATAGTATTTACTTATTTAATAACTAGTGACATTAACAGGTTTAAAGACATTTTTCAACCCTAACTCTGGATTCCTGGTAATGATATAATCAAAAAGTTGCATAGAAACATTCAGTATGTGAATACATAGGTGAGCAAGTCTGCCTTGCAGTAAATCATTTGTAAAATAATAATGCCATATGAAATAATGAATATAAAATAGTTATTATATTAGAGTATGCAGAGGGTTTATGAGAATAATATACCAGCCAAAGGGATATATACAAGGAGAAAAAGTGCAATTACCAATAGTCTACACAGTCATATATGGTTTGATTGAAAAAGAAAATCACTTACCAGTTAAAATTTCTAAGACTGACACAGTAATAAAGATTTATAAACTGTATTTATAAGAATTAGTGAGACTGCTCTATATGGTGCAGTCTTACAAAAGGGTTCTCCTTTATTTGGCTCATCTGTTTGCATGTACATCTCTAAGCATCTACACCAGATTGAGGGATCTCATCACTTTTCTCACCCAAAATATCTCAAGGCTTAGTATCCCTGTCTATTCTGAAGACTGAATGCCCTGTCCCTCTGCTCAGTCTTGCATAAGGTCCAAAGGCATTATTTCTGATTTTATTTTCCATGCTGTGAACAAACCCAGACTATTTGAACACTTTCACCTAAACAGAATGGGTGGTGAGGCAAACACCCTCTCTAGGACCTCCAGCTATACCACCATATTAACAGATCCATCTGATATACCAAATACTAAACCCCAACATATCCCCTATTTCTGGAACAGGCTATTCTTACATATCAAACAGAACACTTCAGTGGACCAGTTTGGTTGACAAGTCTTTATCTGGGCAATGTGAGGATAATACACCTATTCATTTCTCTCCAATATTGGATAATGTGGCTGAGCGTCTAGATGATTACCATGACCCTAAGTTTACAAAGAACCCATAAAACTCTGAATCTGCTTTTCTTGAATGCCAGTAACCCAAGAAGATGGTCAATAAGCTAGGAAGTAGTAAACACTGCTTATAGTGATAGAATTCACAGAGTAACTGCAGGCAAACCAATCAGGGACAAGAAGCACAATAACAAATGTGCTTTTAAAACACAACACAACATAATTAGCCATTGCTCACTTGATCACATTCTACAAGGTAGCTATAACACCAATGATCATGAACTAGGGTAAGGTAACAATTCATACACTTGATTGTTTTGCAAACTTAAGTCTCAGAAATGATGTACATCTGTGAGAGATATGACCATAAGTGGAGGTCAGCCATCACTAGTCATTGCCAAGTTCAGAACAAGAGTAAGGGAAAACATGCTGCCCATCCCTTGGTAGAGAGGGAATTTTATTTTCCTATAGTTTAGTATCTGTAAATCAAATATAGCTCCTAGCTGAATTCATATTGCCTGCAAATATCAACAGAGACATTGTGAAGACTTGAAAATATGTACAAATATCTGTACCATTCTGCTTTCCTGAAGAGGAAAAAGTGTTTTGTCACTTCCCTGATAGAGGAAAGGCTTTCCAGTTATCAGTATAGTATCTAGAGCAAGCCCTAGTTTGTGTTTGGCAAAACTCAGGTGTCATCACAAGTCTTGAAATTCCTACTGCTGTAAAACTGCACAACTTTCCAGCATCAGAAAGAAAGCACATCTATATGTGAGGTAACACACAGGAAGTACTACATTCATCAAATGACAGGACTTGACTCCATGAGACTATACTAGTAAAATAATCTGGGTATCCTATGTAACGTTTAACTGGGAACATTGTATAGTGTAAAATATACTTCAGAAATTATTGGCATTTATCATTGCAAAACTATGTGTTGTTTTTAGAAGCTTCATCATTAAGAGAATATTAAGTATTTCACTAAAACAGATCATTAAATCCAAAACAAGTTTCTGAGGTACTACAGTGATGTGTTCAATTATCCTGTCATTGCTTAAGTGTCCATTCATTGTGTCAAAAATAAGGCATACGCAAGCCAGTGCTTTTTTTATTTTTCTCTTTTTATATGGAAATCACTTTAATGAAAGAGAAGAGACAACAATAATCTGATAAACAACAGCAATGACTGATCAGTGATGGTCCATCCACCTCCTCTCCGCACCCTGTGGAAAAGTGCTTTGTTGTCAGTAGCACAAATGAGCATGTAACTAATTAAGAGCAACAAAACAAGTTCTCTGCAATAAAGGAAATTTTAATAATGCACTGTAAACTTTGCTAACTTTTTTAAGTTGTCTTACTAAAACTTCCACCAAATACAGTAAAAAATGGGAATACGACATCTGTCAGCAGCTGCTCCAAAGATCCATGTTCCTATATTATTTAAATACACTGCATGTAGATATCACAAATATATGAACAGAGAATGCCATCTGCAGCTGCCCCTATCTTTCCAAGACAATACTTAATTATTTATGTTTGTTTGCTTATGTGGTTCTTTGCATATTTGTTAATATAGACCAATATGCAGAAAAAGATGCAAAGGCAAAGATAGCAATTAGTTATACATATATTTTTCCTAAACAACTTATGCCCAAATTAGCAACAGAAATAAGCAGAAAAATCCCACGAAGTGTGACCAAGCTTCACTCCAAATAAAGACCAAACTCTTCAAGTGTGAGCATTACATTTGAATAAAACACTAGTGAATGCTAACTAAGCAACATATAAACAATTGAGAATAGACTAATAAAACACATTGATAAAGTGAATGCAAATGCATATCAGCCTTCTCATTATAAGG
Organism: Protopterus annectens; assembly: GCF_019279795.1. Taxonomy (NCBI): domain Eukaryota; kingdom Metazoa; phylum Chordata; order Ceratodontiformes; family Protopteridae; genus Protopterus; species Protopterus annectens. Next base: position 212,602,644 of record NC_056729.1, on the reverse strand, counting down.
ATAGTAAACACATCACTTTGTTGAGATTAGTAACTACAATAATTAAGGTGACATATTTGTATATATGTATATAAGGTTTAGTAGAGTAGATTGTTATCATTATATAGGTTGATGTTATACCTCTAATATTGCTTGCAGCTGTAAAATAATGTACAAGAGAATTGTTATATGATAAAAGCTCTTGGACTAACTTATAATATAACCATATCCTCCTAGTAAAACAAATGGTAATTCTAAATTGTAAAATAATGTACAAGAGAATTGCTATATGATAAAAGCTCTTGGACTATCTTATAATATAACCATATCCTCATAGTAACACAAACAGTAATTCTAAATTGTAAAATAATGTACAAGAGAACTGTTATATGATAAAAGCTCTTGGACTAACTTATAATATAACCATATCCTCCTAGTAAAACAAATGGTAATTCTAAATTGTAAAATAATGTACAAGAGAATTGCTATATGATAAAAGCTCTTGGACTATCTTATAATATAACCATATCCTCATAGTAACACAAACAGTAATTCTAAATTGTAAAATAATGTACAAGAGAACAGCTATATGATAAAAGCTCTTGGACTAACTTATAATATAACCATATCCTCCTAGTAAAACAAATGGTAATTCTACTTAATTTGAATGTTAATGAGTAAAGTGGGCAATAACTATTTATTACATACTTATGGTATGCACTCTGTAACATCAATCGTAGCACATATATATGTCTGTTATCTTTTTCTGCATATTTTGTGAACAAATATTTAATAAAAAGAAATGTGATAATAAAAAAATATCAGCCTTCTCATACAGATTAAGTTTTCAGCTGTAGCAAAATTGTTTATGTTTTAGATAAATTTGATATCTGGTTAGGACCACAAAAAAATGTTGTCCATTTTTTAAGGTTTGACCCAGATGGATATGGAAGTAAAATGAGTTAATATTTTCTATACATGATGCATGAAGAGACATTAATTTCATTTATATCCCATTATCTCAACCATTATAATACATTGGTACAGAGAAAGAAATCATATTCTACCTGTAAAGCAAATTGGAATACCATGCATACTGACCAACATGTTCCAGCCCAAAAAATGTAGATGTGAGATAAGGGGGCTATTAGTGAACATTGTAAAAATACATATTGAGTAAATAAACAACACAATGAAATAAGTATCAAGTACAAGACATATGTCAATATCCTTAAGTGAATATGATGGTATTAGAACCTGAAGACATCAGTCATTGGAAGGTAAATGGCCATACTGGCTAGGCTACAGTTTCTGATAATCTCTGCTTACCACATAAAATGCAGTTAGTTGATAATTAACTCTTCTTCCATTACATTCTTGATTTCATAGGTTCATAGGTTGGTACTAGGCTATCGGCCCTAGGACCTATACAAGCCTAGCCATAACAATTCCCTGGATGTTTCTTCCCACAATATTTACTTCACTGGACCCCTGTCTAGCAGGGCAACTGACGTGATCCCCTGGGTGAATTTCCTATCTCCCATCCAATCATCAAGGTTCCTTTTGAAAAGGGCCAAGGAGGCACTCTGGTTGACATGTATGGGCAGTCTATTCCAGAGTATGGGGAGTCTCTGGGTCAGGAACCTATCACTGCAGCATGTTTTGTTCATTGTGATGACAAGGTTTAGATCCCTGGAGTGTGTGGCTCTGAGGGATTGGGATTTCTTTAAGTGTAGCATGTCCAACAGCTCAGGGTTTGACATGGCCTTGTATGTTAAGCAGAGATCACCTCTGAGTAGACAATATGCCACAGAGTATAGCTGGAGTTTTTTTAGATGGGTCAGCATAGGGCATCTGCTTTAGGCCTGTGATTCTTTTAGTGAGGTATTTCTGCAGCCTTTCCAGCTGTTGCAGATGTCTTGTGAGGTACATACCAAACGGGGTGTTGTACTCTATAATTGGTCTAATGAGGGATGAGTACAGTGGGATAATGGCTTCCTTTTTTCTGGATGAAAATCCCTTATTGATGAGATGTGCCACATAGAAGGATTTCCTGACTGTTGTGGAGATGTGGTTATCGAAGGTGAGACCACTGTCCACCTGTGTCCCTAAGTCTCTCATCACACTTTCAGTGTTTAGTGTACTGCCACCTATGTGGTAATTCATGGGTACATGGTTTTCCCAAAGGAGATAACTATACATTTCTTGCCATTAAGCTTGAGCCCATGGCTCTGGCACCAAGCATCTGTTTCTGTAAGGCCCTTTTGTAGAATATCCACATCATTTGGGGATTGAATAATGGCTCCCAGTTTGCAGTCATCATGTTCACCTTGCAGTGTCTAGCTGCTCTATCCAGCCATCAGAAAATGGCTGCCCTCATTGCATTGAACCCCTGTCACCCATCCAGTCGTCAAACTGCAGTTTCTCTTGTTCTATACATCTATTTCCCCAAAATGCATATACTTCTTGCAACGATTATCCTTTAGAAAAAAGAAAACATTTTACTGATACTCACCTGTGCAATTCTAATATCCAGTTGCCTTTCTCTATATGTCTTTTGTTGTCTAAAACTCATCTAGTTTACAGATATATACATGCTTACCTACTTAGCATTATCCAAACAAAGAAAGCAATTTCAAGAATGTCATAAAAGATATCTAATGGTGTCTGTTTTACTGTCCCATAAAGGAAAACAAGTTTTGTTTTTGAATATTAAGCTCTCTCTCTCTCTTTACTGTTGCTGTTGTTTCTTTTTTCTTGTTTTCTGATCAAGCAATCCCCTTTTCTTAACACTCAGCTACTCACGCCCATGCATTAGTCTTTTGTGCTTTTGTCTCAAATGTAATTTATTTGTCTGCCCTTATCATTTATCAAAAGCTGACATATCAGACCTACCATGCTGGACTTTTCAATTTAATACTAAAAATTATACTTTCAGTAGACATTTTTTTAACAGAAAATCATTCTTGGAAAAAGTTTACACTAAGCATTAATGATAGAACACTGATATTCACACAACACTCACATAGCAAACTTATCTTTGCATGCTGTCAACAGAAGTAAAAGTTATGTACTATAAACGGTCAAGAAGAAAACTACCAGCAAGACTTCTACTAGTCACTACTCATAATTGGACATTTGAATATTAGCAAAACATTGTCATATAAGAAAAAACATCAGTACCTCTGTTAGAAGTCAGCCCACTGGTTTTAATCAGGGGAGATGATACTAAAATAAAATATCAGCAAATGTCCATGAATAAAATGCTTTTAGGTTCTAGTATAAAAAATTAGTGAGGCAGATAGATACAGTCAGACTGACAGATCGATAGCTGGAGACCTTACCTCACGAATAGCATCCTGTTTCAATTATCTATTTCATTGCAATTTTCCAGTGTCACTGACAGTGCCATCTGCCCCATAACAAGAGGATAAATCCTCAAGAACCTACCACTGGATCTTTTTCTGTTTGGTGCTACAGTATCTGGAATATATATATTTTTTAATTGTTATGCCTTTAAGATTAAAAGAGACTTCATCCATGAGTATCATGACATAGCATTCGTGTACCCTGCATTATTCTGCCCATCTCTTTGACACCTCCCTTTTTTCAACAAAGCATCTTTTTCTTCTTAGGCTGGGGAGATGGACAATCTTTGGAATTTGCTGGGGAGAGACCTTTCTTCATGTTATCCCCTCAGACGGTTGGTGGCAATAGTGACGGCAGCCTAAAAATGTTAATATCATCACAGCATTTAATGTGACTTCAGATACTTATAGTTCAACAGTTTACAATCTAAACATTTTGTGTGGTAGAGTTCATATCATGAGCATGTAAGACATGTTAATCATGGCTCACTGGTCTGATTGATGGTACCTGTTAGGATGAAAAGTGGTTACTGTAAGCATTTATGAATCTGTGGAATGAAGTAAGTCAGTGGAAGTTGGTTGGCTATGCCATGTCTTTATACTTCAGTTTTATTTCAGAACATGAATTTGGGATCAGCCCAGGAATAGCTACTTTGCAAATCCTCTTTGATAGAACGGAATGCCTCCTCCTCCCAAGATTAATTAAAATCAAGCTAAACCTTCACAGAAGCTCTCTGAAATATTATGCACTCTTCTGCTGAAGATGTGCAGCAGATCAAGGCATACATTCAGCTAAATGCAACAGGCAGTTGCTCAATATCAAGTTTGACCTTAGGAAGCGACAGTTAAACTAAAGTGAACAAGAGAGCTGTCAAGACCATCCATTCCAGGAATTTGCAGGATCCGCAGCTACAGCCAAAGGCTCGCAAGTGTAAAAATCAAGAACATGGAAAATAGGGCAAAATAATCTGAGAGTTATTGGCCTGCAAGAGAAAATAGAGGAACTAGATTCTATTAACTTTGTAAGAGGAGAATTAAAAAACAGTTTGGCAGTTCCGTTGCACTGTCTTAGCAATAGACCAGCATATTATACCACATTCACCTAGCAATAACATTCCCAGGAACTTCATTTTTATAAATGCCTGGATTACATTGACTGAGAAGCTGTCACATGGAGAGGCAGGGACATGGGGCAAAAACTGACTATTATGGGGCATGCTGTTAGAATTATTCCTGAATTTGGGTTATGTGATATATGCAGATTTCATAATTCAGATAGAAATAAAGAGTTAATATCTTATAACCTTAAATCTGGGAGGTGGGACAAGTGGATTGTATATGTGATTTATTAGCAGTTTGGTATTATGGCAGGTGAGGGGAAACCTGCACAGATTCCACATTTTTATCCAACAGCACTTTGATAAGAATTAACAATTCCAAAGATGGTACCATACTGACCTATTTTCAGTGGAGGTTAGCTCCGCCTCTATTGGGCAAAGTGTGGTTTAGAATGGTGCTTAAAGGTTGGTTTACAAACTCGTGGAACAAGGAAGGGCTTATGCTTACTCCAACAGATGTTTATCATCATATATAACTCTTATAAAGGGCATCAAAATGGGTTGCCCACTCTCACCCTTACTTTTTTATTCTGGTAGCTTATGTAACTGGAGAGGCTATTAAAAGAGCATCAGCAATTTCATATTTGGGTTGAAGGTTTAGAGAAACACTTCTCCTCCTGGTTTACAGATGACTGCATCATTTGGCTTAATTACCCAGTGGCTCATGTTAACCCAATCCTCTTTTTCCTCTGTAGTTTCAACAGAGTAACAGGTCTTCAAATTAGAAGAAAGTTATAGTGTTTCTTCATATTAAACTGGTTTTAGCTCCTCTCAGACACTTTCTGCATTATAATAGTCTATTTTTAATTTCTCCAAGTCTTTTGAGTTTCTAATACCATGACGGGAATGGACCCCATTCCTAAGTCAAAGTATGATTAAACTTCATGAAATTAGTATTGTTTCAATCTTTGATGTCAGCCAGTTGTGCTCTTTGCAGCACCTGCAATGTGCCCAGTAATGACTCCTTTTGCAGTTCATATGGAGTTACATGTATTGGTAACTTATCTAAATACGACTCTAAATTCTTTTTTATAAGACCCGTTGCTCCTACTACTATTGGGTCTGTCTGGGTATCTTTCTTACACATTGCTCTTGTTTCTGAATGCAGATCCTGATATTTTATGACTTTGTGTCTCTCTGTACACAAGACACTGTAGTCACTGTGTGTGGCAAGTTCAATGATCAATGTTACTCTTGTCTTCTTTTTTTGGTCCACTATATCTGGTTTTCTAGCATTTATCTTTTGAACTGTTGGTAATCGATGATCCCAAGTGATGTATACTTCTTCATTTTCTGTGATGCTTTATGGCTTTATGGCTCATGTTTCCAGTATTTTTTGGCCACTTCAGTACCATAATGTTTGCACAATCCCCAGTGGAACCATCTCACCACATTATTATGCGTTTCAGTATACAGTCCTTCTGCCATTAGTATGTCGCAACCAGCAACAAGGTGTACAACTGTTTCCAATTTGGTTTTACAAAACCTACATTTGTCTGTTTCTACCACATGTTCAATGGACTTTATAAACCAATGTGTACACAGCCCACTATCTTTGGCCGCCAATATTAATATTAACCTTTCATCTCTTGGTTTGAATTCACCTCTCCTTAACCATTCCTGTGTTTGTTCCTGATCAACATGAGGTTCTTCCAGAAGTTTTCTATACTTGCAACTACATTTATGCTTTTTCCACATTTTTGCCTTCTCATCTGATCCTTCACCTAGTATTCTTTCTTTTGTTTATTGGCACATTCAGTTGCTGCCTGATTTTTATTGACTTCTGGCTTGATTTCCATTCCTGCTTGATACCGATAAGCTTCTGCTAGATTAAGCAAGTCTTCTTAGATTTATTCTCCTCACGTTTTAAAACTTTTACTACATTTGGGTCTTGTGAGGTCAGCAGATATGTTTGGAATCCCACAATTGCAGATCTATACATATAATCAATTTCAAGGAGGCCCATCCCTCCTTCTGAACAGAGAATATATAATCGTAGTGTGCACTGATTTTTATAAATCATTTGATGAGCATGAAGCATTCTTCTTGTTTTCCTATCTAATCTGTACAACACATTTTGGGGCCAGTCAGTCACTCCAAAACTGTAAGTTAGGACAGGAAGAGCAAACTGGTTTATAGCTTGGATTTTGTTCCTAGATATCATTGCTGTTTTCAGGATTAATTTAAGTCTTCTGAAGTATTCCTTATTTTTATTATAGGTTCATAGGTTCATAGGTTCATACTAGGCTATCTGCCCAAGGGCATTTACAAGCCTTTGTTGATCTTTCATCAATTCCCAAATATTTAAACACTCCTTCTTGCTCAAGATTTTTTATATCACATTCTTGTCCCAAACTGATGTTTTCCTGGCGTTGCAGTTTTCCTGTTTTAAAGGTTGCTTTTGCACATTTATCAAGAACAAATGACATTCTTATATCATCTGAAAACGTTTTGACAACTTACAGTTGTGCTTTCCGTTCCTCATCTGATGAGCTATAGTTTTAAACCATTGACAAAGAGAAGGTGAGAAGTTTTTTATTCTTTATTGTTTTCTAGGAGCCAAATTATAGCCATGGCCTAAGCTGTTGGATAAACAGTTTAATGGATTAAGGGCAAGGCAAAATAGTAACAGTGACAGAGAGTCCCCCTGGAATATCCCCCTTTGAATTTTTATCCCTAGGATAACAATTTGTCTTTTGTCATGGCTTAATTGCAAAGTGGTCTAGCACTGTTTCATAGTGACTGTAATGTAGTCGATCAGTGTGGGGTGTATCTTATACATTTTTAAGCACTCTTTTATTCATGAATGAGGGATAATATCAAATGCTTTTTTGTAGTCAATCCATGCCATATTTAGATTCTTCACTTTTTTTACAGTTCTACACTATAACTTTATTTAACAGCAAATGATCATTTGTTCCATATGACTTTCTTTTATTGCCCTTTTGTTCTACTGCCATAATTGAGTTTTCTTCTAAATTACCATAAACTCTGTCGCCATCAACTCCTGTGTATAGTTTATATGTCATCGGAAGGCAAGTTATTGGTCTATAATTTTTAGGATAGCTTGCAGGTTCACTCTTAAGTAGGAGCATTGTTTTTCCTGTTGTTAGCCAGGTTGGTGTCTGTTCTGGGTACCCATATAAATAATTATTGCTCATGGCTAAATCTTCGTGCAAAGATGTTAATACTTTTAACCAGAAGTTAGGTACTGCATCTGGGCCTGGTGTTTTCCAATTAGAGGCTTTTCTTAACTTTGTTTCAATCTCTCTGGGTGTTACTTCATCACATTTAATATCCTGTACCTTTAAACTTGTTATTCTTTCTTTCACTTCTTCTATCCATTTAGCATCTTTGTTAAGTTCCACAGGATCTTCATAGAGACTTCTCTAAAATGTATCTATTTCTTCTTTTTTTTGGCGGTCTTTCAGTTCCTTTTACCTTATTTCCCAGTTCTCTATAAAACCTTTTTGGGTCTTCAATAAATTGCTTATTTTCTTTTATATTTATCTTCATATCTACTAAGTTTTTCTGCCTGTGTTGAAATATTTGGTTTGTTATTTGCGATAGTACATGACAGATCCTGGTCTGTTCTAATATTGCGCATTGCTTTTATCACATCTGTCTTTCTTAGTATTTTTGATGATCTATTCCCTCTTCTATAGTCTTCTGACAGTGACACTTCTTGTCTTAATTGCTTTATAATTTTCTCTATTCTATATTTTCATTATGGTATTTGATTTCCCCTTCCTTTCCTTCACTACCCTGTGTTCTTGTGATAGAACTTTATCAGTTATTAATTTAGCAGCACAGTAATATATCCTGTTTATTTCTGCTATATCGCAGGGACCTCTATGAACAGTCCTAATTACTGTGTTCATGCATTTTATCAGACTTTTGACTTCTGGGGTTTTATTAACCTTCTGCAGTCTATTTCTTTCTTTGATTTTGCTATATCTGTCCATATCTATTAAATCAAGCAATTCTTCTCTTAGCTCATTTTCTTCCAAACTGAGTGCACATCCCTTGTTTTCTGGTTCCCGTGGGCAATCTATAGAAGTTTCTATAGCATCTTCCTGTGACACAGTCTCATCAATTTCATCCTGTGCCAGCCGTTGCTCTATCATATGGGAACTCACCAGCCTATCACTCCTCAACATTGACTGCATCACAGTTTCCTGCTCCTTCCCTTGCTGTCTAGCTTCAAGTGAATGTTTATACTGGTTTTCTGTGGAAAGCTCCAAATTATCTTCATATGGCACCTGACCAATTGCTTCCAGTTCCACTGGTTTCTCCTTAATTTGGATATCCATTATGCTATCCTGTTGTGATGCTTTCTGAATTAGATTTTCTACACTAAATCCCTCACTTTGCAGGTACTCCATAACCTCAGTTTCTATTTCTTTAACTTCTCCATTACTAATCTCCTTTTCTGCTCTTCCTCTTCTTATTTTTGTATTGTAAAGTTTTCCATGCCCAGATTTCTTTGTCTGTATTTCTCTTCAAATACCTTTGTTGCTGCTCTTTTTGTATTGGTTAGCTTTGCTTTCTCCTTGGCATAATATTACACCACATTAAATCTCTTTTTCTTCCCCATTTCTATATTTCTTCTTCAAATGTTTCCTGATCTTCCTATTTCTCCCTGCTTTGGGGACTCCTGCTGTGATGTAACCTGTGTTAGACCTTCTACATCAAATCCTTCACTTCGCAGGCACTCCATAACTTCAACTTCTATTTTTTTTTAACTTCTATTTTATTGATCTTCTTTTCTACATTCCATCTTTGTGATATTATTTTGTTTATTGTGAAATTTTCCATATCTGGATGCCTTTGCCTGTATTTCTCTTCAACTAGCTTTTTGGCTGCCTTCTTTACATTGATTAATTTGGCGTTCTCCTTTGCATAAATATTGCACCATATTAAATCTCTCTTTCATTCTTTCCCATGTCCATATTTCTTTTTGATATTTTTCAAATATCTCTTGGTTTTGTTGTTTATATTTTTGCACTTCCTCAGATGCTTCTTTTTCCAAGCAGATCAAGATTTCTTGATCTATATACTGTTTTTCACAAATCTGTTATATTAATGAACACAAATTTTCATTTGAAGTTTGACAGTTTTTCTTGCGGAAGTATTTTTCTTTCCTCTAATTTCTCTCTTAATCGTCTTGTATATCTTGTATCTGGAAATTCTGGGCTTTTTGCATAATAGTAACAATACATAATTTATTTCTTATCCTCAGTAGTCCACTTTATCATCTTTATGGCTCATCTTTGGCCTATCAGTTTTTGTGATTTTTCTGGACTGCTACTTCCTTCTGCAACAGGGAGGCCATCCTCCCCCTGGGCCTGGTCTGGCCCCATTGTAGGAATGTTTCCATATTTTGAGGATTCTACACTGTCATATTTTCCACTCCTGGCACCAGTGCACCTACCAGGATTGGGCACTTTTTTATCCTGAGTTTTGTGCACCCAGCTATCTTTTTTTAGTTTTTGACCTACTTCTGTCCATGATATACACTATATAAATACAACCTGGGAGTCAATAAACTCCATGCGGGAATAGTGCTATTCCTGCATGGAGTGGTTCATGTCCATGTAGCCACAGCAGAGCGCCTTGCATATTCATAAAGGTGCGCTGCTGTTTAAGCTACATGGACACAAACCATGAATGAGTGCAAGGAGCGTGTTCAAGTAGTGCATGGACATTGAACATGCCCCCTGCACTCAGAAAGTGACATACAGCACTTTATAATCATGATCTGGCATAATATTAGAGAATTTATCTAATATCATGTCAGTATTTCTATGTTCGCGGACACTGAAATTAAATAAATGATAACTTCAGTGTCTGCGGACACTGAAATACATACTGCAGCAGGAAAGCAATGCAAGAGGTGTGTGACAGGTTCTGTGACACATCCCCTGCATTGTAAAAGTGTCGTATGACACCTCGCGCTAAAGCAAGAATGTATACAAAGGCGCAAATAATGCGGGATAAAGCCCTAAAAAGGGACACATCTCACATATTGCCCTCACAAATTAGAAAGTTGATAGAAAATAGGTCATGTGTTAGCATGAATTTCAAAGGATAGAAGTCTGAAAGTCAAATGTATACCAATATTCCCTGACAGCAGTCCATGTGGACAAAGGCACAAATAACAGAGTGACAAAACACTAAAAATAGGGACAACATTTAATATTGCCCTCACAAACCTAGAATGTTGATAGAAAACAGGATATGTATTAGCATGAGTCTCTGAAGGATAGAAGCCTGAAAGCCAAATGTATGCCTTTATTTCCTGACTGCAGTCCTTAATAACTTGTCAGAACACCACAATACTCACTATATAACATAATACTATAATGATAATATTATATTTTTTCTAGGCTAAGGAACGTTTAAGCATAGCTAAGCAGGTGTGCACATTATGGCTCTCCGCTTACCATAGCTTAAATATTCCATAGAAGATAAATACAATTTGAAATATACAGCTAAACTTCCCAAGCTGAGATAGTGTAGTGGTTAGAGTCCTGGCTTTACATGCAGGTTTTCAAGGATCGAGTACCAAACAAAACAGGCAAGTTATTTTTATATGGGAAAGCAGTATTAAACTTATTTTTTTAAACTTAAATGATGTAGTAACTGCTTTTTGTCAAACAGGGAAGTGTAGCTGGTGTAAAATGGAAGTGTGAGTGCATATAACATGTGAAACCACCCATGTATACACAAGTGTCCGATACAGTATAGTCACACCCCCTGCCAATGTAAGGAAAGCACATAGAGGGATGTCATGTAAAATAAATTATATACACTTAATAAATGAAGTCAGTATTCTGATATATTTAAAAAATTAAAAGTAAGCAATGGTTAGCAATTCTCAGCTATGATTAGCAAGTGTAACCATTGCTAAGACGTGAATGCTAATCAGCAGGTAGCTCAGCTAAGTGGGTTTCCGCACTGTTAAACAATGCTCAACAACTTGTCCTTTAAGCAGTGTTAAAACTGGCTTAGTGGGTTTACGCACTACTTAGAGGAGCATAACCTTTTCAAAATGGTCCAATGACAGCAAAGGGTGGGAATATCACACTATTTAAATAGCGCAGGTGGGAACACAGCCATAAATTGTTATAGCTCATCTGTGCAGATACAATGGGTGGCATAGGAGATGGAGTGCTCTTTCAGGTGCAATGCTGGAGCATTCAGGAGTCCAGCATCATGGATGGACTCTTAGTAAAAAAACATGAGGAGAGACATCTGCAGGGTCAGTACCAGGGCTCCCAATACAAAGCAGAGGCCTGGGACCATCTTGCACGTGGCCTCACCAGTGCTACTGGCATCCTCTGGACTAGTGAGGAAGTACGGCACCACTGTACCAACCTAAATCATAGGAAGGGGTGCTCTTGGATCAGTGGATCCAAGATAGATGGTACCAGAATGCTCCAGTAGTGTGTAAATATCACTATCAAGTAGTTTGTAGCAAATACTAGCCTGGGAATATGATAGACAGATATACATAATGTGTGTTTTTCTCTCATACAGCTGCAGCAGAGAAGGCTATGAACATCGAAGCCCATGGTGACAGACTGCTGAGGCTGCACCGACAGGCTGGTGAGTACAAATCTATTTTGTAGTATATTGTTCAAATAGCCAAGAAGGAGTACATTGCTTACTGCAAGTAGGTATACTGTTACTGTGTGAACTGAATAAATAAAAATGTTTGACTGACTAATATTGATGTACAATAAAAATTGTTGTATTTATTCTGGTATGTTGTTGTAGACACATATAGAATGCATATAGGTTCTTCACAGCAAATATGGCTATGACAGAATACATTAACTGAGGTTCATCTGTGAACCAGCTGTTAAGAGAAACTGTAGATGGTGTAGCTGTAAAACGAGATATAAATTAAATGTGAAATGTATACTGCACTAAGCTCTGAACCCTGAATAGTAATATGTAATGTATCAAAGTGTGTTCCATGCAGCCTTGCCTTGTGTTAACTTTTGCTTTGCAGATTGTAGTAATCCAAAAGAGTAATGCACAGTACAATAACTATCTGTCATGCATGCATCACAGGATTACAAGTTCAGACTGTCTAACCAAGAGACTATTAGCCATAAACCAGTGAAGCAAGCAGCAGCAGTTCCCAGGTAACACATTGTGATGAGATATGGCTTAGTTGTTCATTTTGCACACACAGACATGGTTCAAATCCAGGGAGTAGTACTAAGATGTGTGCAAATCTACACACAAGGAATCAGGAATAAATGTAAAAATGGTCAGGTAGTGTTAACAGATATTTTCCCCACAGGTTTTACAGGTAAGGAAATGTTGCCAGTAGCTGTATGAAGGGTATACCAATAAACTATGTACAATTGTTCAATTGTCCCACCACATGCCTGCAAATGACAGCAGGGTATGTACATACAATATGCACTCTTAAGGAATTATACCTCTCAACTGTACAGATATTCACTGGATGTCTAGATATTTGTCTCAGAATTTTGGTCCATTTTACATAAAGTAGTGGTGTCATGGCAAATCAGTGGCAAATCATTATAGACTGAAGTTTGAAAATAATGATAGACATATAAGTGTCAGACGTCATAGCGTTCAAAAAATCATGCAAATGCAAAACCTGTTATTTTATCAACTTTCTAAGTTTGTAAGAGCAATATCTAAAACTTGTCCATATGTATGGGCCTTTGTCCCACTCTTATGTATGACTTTGTCCAGATGTCATGCTCTAAGAGGTTGAGAGGTATGTCCCTGATACATGTCCCTCAAGTGTCACACTATCACAGCCAGTGGTCACTGCTGCAAATAATCCTGGACACAGATAGGAATCCAGTTGATGTATTCCAGTAGCACAGTCACATAACAGCTGTTCAGGGTACCCTTCGTGTGCCAGATATGTAACCCTGACATGTACGAGTCCCCTCTAGTCATGTACCCAGAGTTGTCACAGTTTGCCTCATACCATTCCACGCTGACAGTTTAATAGATATGTTTGTAATACAGAAGCTATGGGCCATTGATAAATGTAAAGTGAGGGCAGACCATAAAGTATTGAGCAGTACTGTTTTGGAAAATTGAAGCATAAACAGTTGTTAATGGACTTTTTGTCTCTCCCCCCACCCCTCATCTGCATAAATAATTATTACTCATATTCTACGGGTATGTTGTGCTCCAACCCTAATATTGGGACTTGTGTTATAGTATTGATAATATGTTTGATTGCTTGCATGTTAACATACCTTGTTCAAATACCATTGTTGGTGGCCTGTTGCCTTCAGTGTTACTGGCATGGTGTTACAATGCATACTGCTGTTCAATGTATGTATGTGTTCTGTTTGCTATGCAACTGTTTCAAATCTGTTTTATGGGGTTCATTGGAACACCCATACATGCTGTTATAACTAATCTTGAAATTTGTTGTTCAGGACTAACCAACATATTTTGTAAATTTTCAACACTCAAGCGCATTTAGGAAGGCAGATCCCAGCAGATCCACCTGTCCCGCCTCATCTGGCCATAGCAGCAGGCCCCAGCATGTCTGGGACCCAACCTGGATCTCTCTTGTCTGCTGGTCCTGCACCACCTTCGGGTGGAACTGCCTCAGGAGATGTCAGGCATGCAGTCAGGTCTGGGGTTTGGTACACAACAGCCTTCGATCTGAGTTTGGAGAGAAGCTGCACCAGACTGAGTGCTGACTGATGCACCTCGAGGGGCAGGCCTCCCCTCCTGTACATCCCCCAGCACAGCTACCTTTGGAGCCATGAAGGTGCAGTAGTGACTGCCCATGGGTGGGGATCTCAGTCCCACTGTAACCATATCGGAGCCCATGAACTTCGGATTCCCAACCACCCTCCTCGTCAAATGAGTTTACCCCCCATGTGTCATATACCACCCTGTCTGCTGTTCTGTCTATCTTGTCTGTCTCCATACCCAACCTACCTCCCCAGACATACCTACAATACTTCCTCAACATCCCACTCTCACCTTAAAAAAAAGAAAAGGGCATCTGTCCCCAAAAAAATATCGCCCCGTACATTGCTGTCCATTTTGTACACATGTCCACTGAACACATGTAATCTGGTCTAACTGGCTTGACAACACATTCCTGTTGTCCTCACCCCGCTCTCTGGGGTTTGAGTGTACAAATTCACCTCCAAATTCTGTACAAAAACACACCTGTTGCTGAATAAGAAATGAACAGCTATGGACCTTCCCTACACCGGTCCTGCACATCCATAGCTATCTTTCATATAGTTTTTCCCTCTGCATGCCCCTTTTTCACCACTTGTCCTTCACCCCTTTTTCTTTTCTTTTAAAGAAGTTAGTGTGATGCTAAGTGATGCCAACACAGATTAAGCATCTGTACAGTTAGCGTGTTGGTATTGCTTAGCATTGTGCAAACCCATACAGAACTGCTTTAATCACTCTGTCTCCAGCAGCCACTGCTCTTCCTAGCAACAAAGTAATCAGCCATGACAAGTCTTGAACTGAGATCCCTGTACACCATCGTCAGAATAATATACCACTACACCATTTGAGCCTTAGGGGTGTCTGATGCATTTTCAAACTTATCATGCAGTAGAGTCATTCAACAGTAGGGAAAAGATTCTGTAGAATCAGTCAGTTTTTATATATATACATATACACATGTATATATGTATAGAGATGCATATATATGAAAAAAATGTATGCATAATATATATAAAATATATACATATATACAAACACACACACACACACACACACACACACACACACACATATATACACACACACACACACCCACACACACACACACACACACACACACACACACACACACACACACACACACATACACACATATATATATATATATATATATATATATATATATATATATATATATATATATATATATATATATATATGTTCATAACATGTAGTGGAGTCATACCTCAGAACTATTCCTCCCAACCTCTTAGTGCAAGAAATCTGGCCAAAGACTGTAAAAACAGGGGGAATGGGCCAAAACTAGGGCCCTATTTTAAATATTGCTCTCATAAATGTAGAAAGTTGCTAGAGTAACAGGGTTTGTTTCAGCATACATGTTCTGAAGGATATGAGGTCTGAAACTGAAATGTATGTCATCATTTACTGACATAAATGCTCAGATCATCACAGTGATATACCAGAGAAATAAAAATAATGAATTTGTGGAACAGCCCAGAAATATGAACAATAAACCTGGACATTCTGAAACAATCCAGCCAGTCGAGAGGTATGCTCAGAACCCCTTAGTGCAGAATCTGGACCAAGCCTGACAAAGTGGGCAGAGAAAGCCATGAAAATAGGGACACATCTGAAATACTGGCATAGATACACTGACACACTTGCTGCAGTAACACCTTCCGGTCTGTTCTAACATATATTGACTGAGATAGCACAAATCCAAAACTCAATTACTTCTCACTAGGCAGTGACTTAAATCCTCACATCATCCCACTGATGTGTCAGAAAGACACAACACTAACGGGACCAGACAACAGTACATCCTAAAAATATCTGGACATAACAACATTAGGGAAACTACACTGAGCTGCTAAGCATTTCACCAAGCACCATCCAAACTACAGTCAGACTGACAACACTAACCCAAATCTGCTATGAGGAATTACACATGTATTTGCAAATATATCAAGCACTACAGGGATGTAACACCACTGAAAAACAGACACCAGTGTGAAAGTGCATACCCACAACCAATTTCACCACAGTCACAGTGACATGCCAGTAAGCCAAATGAACAGTAGAGTATAAGGACTGTGTGAACCAAAACATCATGTTTGCCACTCACACAGTACCCCTACATATACTGAACCAATTGACAGTGTGGTATGAATCCTGACCATGGTACGGGACATGTCTCAGTCTGCCCCTACAAACATATACAGCCAATAGGCCACCAGAAACTGGAGCAGCATGCACAGTTAGATAGAAAAGGAACCATAACACTTACATCTACCCCCCTACACTGGCCAAATAACATTTACACACTACACTGCTCAGAGATGATCCCTGATGTAATCTCACCTCCATCTTAAATGCATCCGTCACTCCCACCACAGAACTCACTGTTGTCACACTACGTTCTGCATATCCTGTACCAATCTTACATATTTCCCTGCCATTCATGACTTCCTCATACAGTACCACAACTCCACTCTAGCACCCTATCATATGCTTTCTCTAAGTCCACAAAGATACAATGCAACTCCTTCTGACCCTCTCTGTACTTCCCCATCAACACTTTCCGAGCAAACATTGGATCTGTAGTGCTCTTTCCTGGCATGAAACCATATTGCTGATCACGAATCATCACCTCCCATCTTAACCTAGTTTCCACTACTCTTTCCCATAATTTCATGCTGTGACTGATCAGTGTTATCCATCTGTAGTTATGACAGCTCTGCACAACACCCTTAGTCTTATAATTGGCACCCAAACAATTTTTTCTTCCACTCCTCATGCATCCTCCCACTTTCCAAGATTTCATTAAACAATCTGGTTAAAAACTCCACTGCCATTTCTCTTAAACACCTCCATGCTTCCACAGGTATGTCATCTGGACCAACAGCCTTTCCATTCTTTATTATCTTCATAGCTATCCTTACTTCATCCTTGCTAATCTGTTTCACTTCCTGGTTCACCATATACATCATCCAACCTTCTTTCTCTCATTCTCTTCATTCGTCAGCCCCTACACTTTCCATCTGCTCAACAGACTGTCCTTGCTTGTGAGTACATTTCCCTCATTATCCTTTATCTGCTGCACATCTTTCCTAGCTCAGTCCCCTTGTCTAGCCAATAGGTACAGGTCATTTTCTCCATCCTTAGTGTCCAACCTTTCATACAACTCTTCATATGCCTCATCCTTAGCCTTCGCCACCTCTCTGTTTGCCATGCACCACAACTCCTTATACTCCTGTCTACATTCTTCATCTCTCTAACAATCCCACTTCTTCTTAGCCAACCTTTTTCTCTGTATATTCTCCTGTACTTCCTCATTCCACCACCAGGTCTCCTTGTCCTCCTTCCTCTGTCCAGATATCACACCAAGCACCTTTTTCACTGTCTCCCTTACTAGCTCTGCTGCCGTTACCCAGATATTTGGTAACTCTTTACTGCCACCCAGTGCCTGTCTTAACTCTTCCCTGAACTCAACCTCACAATCACCCTTTTTCAGTTTCTACCATTTCATCCTTGGTGCTGCCCTCACACTCCTCCTCCTCTTCTTGATCACCGTCATCCCACAGACAAAAATTCTATGCTGCCTAACTACACTTTCCCCTGTCACCACTTTACAGTCTCAATCTCCTTCAAACTGGCCCTCCTACATATGATATAATCCACCTGTGTGCATCTTCCTCCACTCTTGTATGTCACCCTATCCTCCTCCATCTTTTTAAAATACATATTCACTACAGCTATATCCATAATTTTTGAAAAATCCATTATCATCTCACCTTCTGCATTCCTTTGATTAACACCATATCTACCCATCACCTCCGCATCCCCTGTGTTTCTTTCACCAACATGCCCACTGAAATCTGCTCCAATCACCACTCTCTCACCCTTGGGTACAATCATTACCACCTCATCCAACTCACACCAAAATTTTTCTTTCTCATCCATTGCACACCCAACTTGCAGAGCATATGCACTAACAACATTCATCATTACACCGTCAATTTCCAGCTTCATAAACATCACTCTATCCGACACTCTTTTTGCCTCCACAAACACTCTTGGCATACTGTTCCTTCAGGATAACCCCTACATCATTTCTCCTCCCATCCACACCATGATAGAACAATTTGGCCCCACCTCTGATAAACCTAGCCTTACCCCCCTTCCATCTGGTCTCTTGCACACACAATATATCAACCTTCCTTCTGTCCATCATATCAGCTAGCTCTGTTCCCATACCAGTCATACTGCCAACATTAAATGCTCCTACACTCACTACCACACTCCTAGCCTTTCTCCTCTCTTCCTGCCATATGAGTGTTGGATACCCTCCAGGGTATGTCTGTGAATGGAAAGGATACTGTGCTATCAAATCACTTAAGTGTGTTACAGCAATATTAAGAAATTGTCACTAATTTGCCCCATCACTCCCATGTATGTGTGGCATCCTCCAGATGTCCTGCTCTAACAGGATGAGAGGAATGACTGAGCAGCAAGAGTGTAACTGCAGTGTGCCATACTGACATAGAACAGAAATATATATCAGGTATTACCTGTGCACATGTATATATGAGTAGGTGTACATGGCTGCCTCATAACAACAGATATGGGATGCAAAACATCAGGTAATTAAGCTGTACATGTTGTTCACATGTGTAATCTTAGTTTCTGTGCAACCAACAGAGTTAGTTTTCTACAGCTACTGGTTGTTGAATTGCCCTGACACAGACATGGGTACTAGAATAAACATGATTATCAGGTTGAAATTGGAGAGGTGTCCAACTGTGTCATGACCTTGTGTCCATGCCTACTACAAGCAGCTATATGACCACCTACATAGCTGTATAGACTCAGCAATACATTACTTGTAAAATCTGCCTCCACCAAGGTAGAGTAATCTCATTTGCTGGACAGCAGCAATGCACAAACCACATAATCGGTCACTATATTGGCTGTACAGCGCAAAGTAGGAGCAGGCACCAACTTGGCAGCAAGTCAGCCTTTGTCTGAACAAGCATATAAGGTCACAGGTGGATTACTGTAAGGCTAACTATGTGTCAAGTTTGGACACTAAGACCAAGGGCAATCACAAGGCCATCTTCACATATGTCTGCAATCTCAGAAGCAACAACCCAACCCACTCTGTAATGGTGGTCAAGCACACCACATACATATAGGCCATAGCTACAGCTAACCTGCTGCAGACAGGTTTAGGGCAAACATCACCCCCCCTGGCTCACCGTCAGTATAGGTGGATATGCACAGCACTTGCACCCCTCCCCTCATCATCAGGGAGCAGGTGCATACTGCCCAATCAAAGTCAACAAAAGCAAATCTCCATGGGACCTGATAACATTCCTGTCTGCATCCTACATGAATTCAGGCATATGCTTCTAGCTCTATTACACACTGTATGCAAGCAAAGCCTGAGCATCATTGAAATCTCATCTGCAAGGAAGACAGACATTGTCATTCCTGTACACAAACATGAATGATGAATGGTGGTTTATGCAATGCACTGGCCCTCATTGGGGAGAACATGAAACACCAGGACCAGGAGTGCAATGCAGGTTCATACCGGGCTGATAGATGACAAGGGTATGATGTGGTTGTAAGTGGTGGCTAATGATAGGCAATGTTGATGTGCTGGCTCTGTAAATAACTTTGGGCAATATCTGAGGTCCTGTGATGTGTTTCTCTGTTTATGTCTTCCAGGTGGCATGCAGCATCAGCCAGCATATACTGCAGATGAAAATGCAGCTGTCACCGATGCCATAATCCAGCACCATGGGATGATGTTCGGCCGTAGCTGACAAAATCTGCAGGCGCGGACTGCCCTTTGGGATGACCTTGTCCACAGAGTTAACATACTGGGCCACCATGGGCACACATATGATTAGGTCAGGCATTGGGAAACTGACTTGATACATTGTGCCTAGCAAAGGGCTGCTACCATGACAATGGACTGTACTGCTTCAGGTGGGGGTCCAGTCACACAGGCCCCACTTACGGCAACAGAGCAGCTCCTTGCCAACCTTGGGGCAGCCTCTACACAACAAACAACTCAAGAAACACAAGTTGTGGAGGTGGGTGGCACCCAGGCAACAGGTGAGGAGCATCCAGGTAAGGCCACAGTGCACATCAATTTAATCATGTAGCAGTCATGCTGTCTTCTATAGAGTATCTAGATGCATATGTCAGTTCAAACTGCATTTGTGGGTGGGGTTTAGTAATGCACACAAGTGCACATCTATGGTAAAGGACAGCAAGCTGTGTACTATCTGTGCTTGTACTGTACATGTGCAGAAAAGTAGCATTCATCTTGTACCAATGCCAAATGTGAGTCTGCTGACAATACCGCTCCCCCACAACTACATAGTTACCTCTGGTCTGGGTGTGGGACAGCAGCCTGCAGCCAGTGAGGATGGAATTTTCCTGTTATGGCTCATCAGTACCCCAGGCATGTTAAGGTCATGCATGTGACCATGCATAGAACTGTTACTCTCAGCCATTTTGCGATATCTGCATGTTCACTTGTGGTGGGGTTAACTGCATTGCATCACAGTGGTCATCACAGGGGCCTATTTGCAGGAGATGTCGCATATCTGTAGCATACCTCACAACCTGTCATTGCAAGAATTCTGGACAAAGACTGACAAAATGGGGGACAAAGGCCCAAAACTAGGGACATATTTTACAACTTAGTGTTGTACAGTAGATATAAATCGTGTACACACCTGTTAGAATGCCAGGCATTTGTGATATACAAAAATGATAGCACAGTAAAACATTTCCAAACCCTTCCAACCTTTCATGTGACCTATAACCTGTACAATTCAATTGTAACAATTGTAAAACAAACAAATTTGTCAGGGGAACAATTATGACACATAGAAAATCTACAAGAAGCTAGATGCATACATGTGCACAAGCTAAAGCTAATACTGTGTTGAAGCAGCTTTCGATATAATTACAGCATTACGTCTTCTTGGGTACACACCTGCAATCAATTACAGAGACTCTTTGATTAACAGCAAATAACAGTCAGCTGTCCTACCAGGATTACCCTAGCATTTACTCGGTTGCCTGCTACAGCAACAGCCATAGTTTGCATACAGCTTATGAAGCAGCAATGGGATTTCATTCATGAAAGGTATCAGCCCAGAGAAGGATACACACACATTTCCACAGCATTGCATATACTGTGAAGACAGCCATCAAATGGTGATGAAAATATGGGGCAACAGTGACATTGCAAAGAACTGGACATCCCTCCAAATGTATGGAAAAGACAAGACCCAAACTGAGCAGGGAGGCTGCCAGGAGACCTACAGCAAAACTACAGGAGTTGCAGGAATCTCTGGCAAGCATTGGTTGTGTACGACATGTGACAACAATCTCCCGTATTCTCCACATGTTTGTCCTATGGGGTAGGTTTGGAAGATTGAAGCCTTTTCTCACACAAAACAACATCCGGGTCTGGAGATTTTATAAAGAAAAATACATCAGGTCTCCTAAAAGCATGTGGGGAAATGTGTTATGGTGTAATGAGACCAAGGTTGCACTTTTTGGCCACAATACCAAAATAAACAAAACCATAATGACAACACTGTGCATCTCCAAAAGAACACCATTCATAGGTTAGTACTAAGCTAACTGTCCTTGTGAGCAATTTTAAGCCTAGCCAATTATCCCTTGTGAGACTCAAACCCTGCACCTTGTGTTTGTAAGGCAAACACCTTAACCATTAAGCCACCCTCCCAACCCATGTATGATCTGTGACAACAATCTCCCATATTCGCATTCATGAAATTCCCATGGTGAACCATGGTAATGGCAGTGTCATGCTTTGGGGTTGCTCTTCATAAGCTGAAAGTGGCCCTTTAGTCAAGGTGGAGGGGATTAGGAACAGTTCCAAATACCAGTCCCTTTTTCACAAAATCTTCATGTCTCTGCAAGAAATCTGTGGATGGAAAGGAATTATACCTTTCCACATGACAATGACCAAAACCATAGATCCAAATAAAAAAATGAATGTCTTCACCAGAAGACAATCAGCATTTTGGAATGGCCCAACCAAGAGTCCACACCTACATCCAATAGAAAATCTGTGGGGTACCCTGAAGAGGGCTGTGCAGAAGAGATGCCCTCACAATCTAACAGAGTTGGAGGGTTTCTGCAACGTAGAGTGTACAAATATTGCTAATTCAAGATGTGTCATGCTGATACACACCTTCCCAAGAGGACTGACTGCTGTTATGAAATCAAAAGGTGCTTTAAAAAAGTATTAGTTTAAGGGTGTGCATAGTCATGCAACCAGCCTGTTGTACATATTTCATCTTCTACATGTTACCCCAACTGATGTGTTTGTTCTTTAATCGAATTGCACAAGTTATAGGTCACATTAAAGGTGGGAAATGTCATCACATGATTTTTGTGGTCTCATGTTATATATCAGATAAACCTGGCATGTTAACAGGGGTGTCTACACCTATAATATCCACTGTAAGCTTAGAAGGTTGTTAGTGTAACCAGTTCTGTTGTAACATACATGTACTGCAGGCTGAGAAGTGTGAAATTCAAAATACGTCATTAATTAGTGTCACCAGTCCTCAGATTATCCCAGTAATGTGTCAAACAAACACAGGAGTTATGATAAACAGACCAGAAATATGACCCACACATGTAGACATTCAGTGACACTCTGCAGAGTTGAGAGGTATGTTCTGTAGGAGTTGCCACTGTGCTATACAGGTGAACAGCAGTTATGTGCGCATGGGTGCAGTGTGTGCTATTTGAAGGCCCATCACCTACGAACACTACTGATGTATCACAGAGGTGTATATAAGTAGTAACATTAAGTGGAAAGGGCTACACTGCATGATGTGGATGGCCTGGCCTGGGTGTGTATTGTAGTGTCTGACTGTGCTGTGAATGTCACCAGTTGGCTATTGTGAGGTCTGTGTAATGCCTGTTTGCCACCTGACCTGTATGTGTCTGTGTGTGTGTGTGTGTGTGTGCATGTGTGTGCGTGTGTGTGTGTGTGTGTGTGTGTGTGTGTGTGTGTGTGTGTGTGTGTGTTTATGTGTGCATGTATAGCAGCAAATGTTATAGTGCAGGCATTAATTTAGTAGCACATTTTTATGCTCATTTAATATAAGGGTCTGATTTAGTATACACATTTAAGTAATATATACTTGTGTATTTTATATATGTTTTTAAATTAGTTTATAGTAAATGAAGTGTTTTAATTAGCGACTGTAGGAAGTTCTTTGCTAGAGTCTATAACATTATATAATATTATACAAATGTAAATTCCCTTTAACTTGATAGGGGCTTGCATGATTGATTTCAATCAATTAATTAACTGACTAGTATTTAAACTTTGATGGTTGGCTTGTAAATGTTGTCTGATGAAGGTGGGACACTGAGCTCACCGAAAGCTTGGTTTTACGTTATTTTTAGTGAATAAATTGATCTTGGGAGCCGCTCAGCTGCTTGGTTTTTTGTCGTTTCTTAGTTTGTGGATTTAAGGCACGCCTGAAACAGTTAGGCACGTCTTGAAACAGTTTGTTGTGTGTGTGCATGTGTGTGTGTGTGTGTGTGTGTGTGTGTGTGTGTGTGTGTGTGTGTGTGTGTGTGTGTGTGTATAGCAGCAAATGTTATAGTGCAGGCATTAATTTACATATGTTGTCTTCCTCCCACAGGTGGAAATGGTGGTCTTGGTCCTTCCCACTTAGAATCTGATGTCAATGTCTCTGCAGACTCTGGCAATGATGATGGTCATAGTCAGGCACAGGTGGGGTTGTCAGGGGCTGAATCTGGGCCATCAATTGGCATTCCACAGTCATCCACAATGTCCCCGCACATAGTCACAATGCTCACACATGTCCAATCCCTAGCAGCCACAGATGGACAGTTGGTAGGAGGTGGCATGGAACAGGCTAGTGTGGTGACTATGGTAGGTGTGATTGTAGACACTGGCTATAGCCAGAGTTCAGGTGAGATCTGACACAGGCAGATGGACAGGGGTGCTCACAGGAAGACTGCTGCTCATCAAACCGCTGTTGCAATTGCCACAGCAGGTGTCATCAGATGCATGTTTAGGGCAGTCATGGATGCACAGGCACATAGTGAATGCAACACCAGACAAATACTCAGGGTATTGGATGCAACTCTTCTTGATTTACATGGCAACATACATGAACTTGTTGAGGCCACATGTCAAAATACAAAGGTCATGAATAGATGGGGTGAGACTCTGGCAATCCTCGACCGTGGCATGTCTGTGCTAGAGCATGTTTTGGGAGATGGGCATCAGCCACATAGATGTAGGTCAACATTAGCATCAGCTGAGAGTCTATGGGGCTGTTCACCTTCATACTCCTGTATTGGCAGTGACACCAGCACTACTGAAGGGGGGTTGCTGTCCACATCACAACAGAGCAGGTCATGGGCATGTGGTCCTGGATGGTCCTGTCAGGGACACAGATCTTGCAGACAGCAGTCACCATCAGAAAGCAGTACTGCATCTGGCCTTGGGCCTGTTGGTGCCAGTGAGACCCCTGACAAGAACAGTTCCTGTGTCTGTGGCTGGAGATGGTGAACTGGACACCCTGCCATGTACAGTCCACAGCTGTTCAACATACCCCTATGTAGGGCAGCCACATGGAGTGACTGTGTGCATACATACACACACATACACACACACACACACACACACACACACACACACACACACACACACACACACACACACACACACATACACATCTGTATCACAGGCCTATCACCTCCAGACACACACAGCACCTCTGCACAGCCCATCTATAAGATACCCTTCCAAACATGCACACATGATGTCAGCTGTATGGCCCAGCCTAGGACTCTGGAAAATCCACATCACATCCTGTGCATATGATGATACCTGTGCCACATATTTGTCATCCATACCATCAATGCAGGGACATGCTAATATGGGTCTTATGCACAGGGTGAATATAGTACAGTGTAGCTATGCAATACCATGTAAGGTGCAGTCTGCTTGAATTTCTTATGGGTACACATAAAGGTGTATGAACTTTATTAGCCATGATGCATTATTGCTGTTAGTACCACTGACTGAATGTAGTCTGGCATGATCTATTCTGCTTGTGTTCCAGGTGTCTGTGTGTCTGCAGGCTGTGGCCCTGCAGACATTACCAACATGACATATGGCAGAGTGGAAATACACTGACCATTTCATAGCCGAGGCACAGCTTTATATGTACTTTTACCAGGTGTGTCTGCATGCAACAGTGTGTGAGGGACACTGTTGTCAGACAGTATGACCTTACATACATACCGCTTATCACAGACAGGTAGCCTTCAGACATGTCACCTCAGTGTTGTGTAGTACCACAGCCTCATACATACAGAACAGGTTACTGGAGTACTGTCAGTAGGTCTCTCACAAACTTAGCCATTAGATTGACCACAACAGATTTACCTGACAGTACCTGTTGCCCCTGCCATTTCTTTCCCACTCAGCCCTGATGCAGTTGGTGAGGGCATGCATGGTACTGTGTAGGACAGGTTTGTGGTATGTATTCCTGAGTTCACAGGGTGGAAAAGGGAGACAAAATGGTATATCCTTCACATATAGACAGTAAAGAATGACACAAGGGGTTGTGTATACAGTAGCACAAACACAGTTGACACTAGACAGATTAGTAAACCTACATATCCACTTTAGTGTACTATAGTGCTACATAAACATGACAGCCCCCACATAGATTATATGGATGGGACATAACATACTACCTCTTACAACACGGAATGTTGTGAATGTCTTCATGGATGGTGAGATAACCCACCAGAAATATCAACTGGAATCATTTGGTGCTCCTACAAGCCTGGATAAGTGATAGGGTAACAGATGCTGTATCAGCATGATGTTTCAGTCAGGTATGATATCTGATGATGGCACGTGTGTCACTATACTAACTGTGACCTATTTGGCAACAATATCACATACATGGCCATTGTTAGGGGACACAGACCACATATAGGTTGCAAACATCTGAATTGAACATTTGTACAGATGACTGGCATGGCCTGTATGATGGTTTAACATGCTGATTGTGGGGCAGATGCCATTAACACGCTATATAAAGTAATGCCATTGGGAGGTGGTAAAAAGGTGTGGATGGTACACACATCAAAATGGTATAACTCACACAGGATATGATTTTCACCCAAACACACAGCTGCCAGTATTGAGATAAGAACCCCTACCTATCCAGTTATTCTTACTATATTGCCACACAGCTATCAGATGCACCATGGAGCTCATATGATTTCATCTTGTCCCAAGGTACTTCTAAGGTGAATGAGATCAGCAGGCCTTGTAAAGTAGGGGGATGGGATGTGTACAGAGTGGTCCACAACTCAAAATGGTATAACCCACACAAGATATGATGCTCAACCCAAAAACACACAGTTGCCAGTATTGAGATTGAAACCCCTACCCATCTAGATATTTTTACTACATTGTTACACAGCTATCAGAAGCACCATGGAGCTCATATGATTTCATCTTATCCCAAGGTACTTCTAAGGTGAATGACATCAGCAGGCCTTGTAAAGTAGGGTGATGGGAAGTGTACAGGGTGGTAAACAATGCAAAATGGTATAACCCACACACGATACGATTCTCAACCCAAACATACACACACACTCACACACACACACACACACACACACACACACACACACACACACACACACACACACACACACACACACACACACACACACTTACTTACCAGTATTAGGATTAGAACACTTGCCTATCTAACTATTTACCCTATAGTGTTACACAGTTATCACATGCGCTACAGAGCTTACTGGACTGACATCTGGCAAAAGGTGCTGATAAGGGAAATGACATCACCACAACTGATAAAGTAGGGCACTGGGTGGGAAACGTATGTTGTTTTAAAATAAAAGATTGCTCGTTTTATGCTGAGAGCCTGGTGTCATATCATCATTCTACTTTTTTGGATTGCTTTACTCTGGTTTATTTGTTTGGTGAGCAGGAGTGGCCTTTGGTGAACTGGTGCCCTAGGCAAAAGGGCTCCACAGCACCCCATCTCACCACCCAGTAACCCCATCGTGGTCTACTTACACCAAATAAATATCCAAAAAGCACCCCTGCTAGAGCGGCCCACTAGGCGGCCGCCTAGTTGGCCTATCCCTAAGGCCGGTTATGTTGGTGAGCTGTTTACACAGACAGGTTGGTTGTTTTTCTTGTTGGTTATCAAAATACTTCTTCCTACAAACTAGACACACTTAACACACCCACACCCACATTTTCTGGATCTGAGAATAGAACCCTGCCTATTTAGTTATTTGTATTACAGTGTTACACAGTTATCACACATGCTATAGAGCTTATTGGGCTTACAACTGGCCAAAGGTGCTGATAAGGCGGAATGACATCAGCAGGAAAGACAATGTTGAGCACTGGGAAGTGTTGTGGGTGGGAATGGCCTAAAACAGTTTTACCTATAAACAAACACACACTCCCTCCCTCTCACACACACAACTGTCACACACACACAGTTCTCAGCACTGAGATTAGAACCCCTACCTATTTAGTTATTTGTATTATAGTGTTACACAGTTATCACACATGCTACAGAGCTTATAGGAGTGATAGGTGTCCAATGGTACTACTAAGGTGAATGACAACAGCAGATCTTATGAAGTAGGGCAATGTGAAGTGTACTGAGTGGGAACAGTCTTCTAATACTTAGACCTATGGACATACACACACGCAGGCAGGTGATGTGATATTATAAGCCCAACCTCAGTACTATTACACAATGGGGCTCACCTTTTATGCTGGCACGTGCAACTGTTTACAACTGGTATGCCACTGTCCACAGCAGGACATCACTGTATTTCATTCAGGGTATCTGTGTGTGTGACTCACTCTGTGTCCCCCTGTGCCTCTCTCTATCACTGTCTGTCTCTCACTTCCCCACATCTATGTGGGTGTATGCTTGACATATGTTATCTGTAGCCCATATATATATGTCTGTGTATCACATGCAGCAGATGTACATATATCACATATGGGCCACCTACATCTAGCTGAGGGTAATCCTGTCTGACATGTGTGTATGTGTATGTGTGTGTGTGTGTGTGTGTGTGTGTGTGTGTGTGTGTGTGTGTGTGTGTGTGTGTGTGTGTGGAGAGTTAAGGTGTACATAGCTGTCTGTATGCACAGACATATATACACAATAAAGTCATATAGTCCGATGTGGGTTCCAGCATGTCATGTGATTCTCTAAGTGTAGAAGCATGCCCAGTGTGACCTTCTATAGTTAGAGTGGGACTCCATTCCAGAGATAAGTGTACTCTGGTCTGGGGTTTTGTGTGCTACAGCCATACCTCTGAGGAGTACAAGGACTTTCCTCAGGGTACTGGTTTGTTTAGCAGACATTTTTTTCTGACATATCTATAGTCTGACACTGCAATGTATTGTGTCATTACCTAGTGGTAGACATCCTCAGATCATCACAGTGCTTTACCATAGGAATAGGTTCATAGGTAGGTACTAGGCTATTGGCCCTAGGGCCTATATAAGCCTAGCCAAAGGTACCCTGGCTTTCGCCACCCAAGAAAATTATTTACCTGTGCCACTGTCGAGCAGACCCACAGAAGTGATCCCTGGGGTGAATTTCCTATCTCCCATCCAATCATCAATATTTTTCTTGAAGAGTGCTAATGAGGAGCTTTGTTTGATATAGATATGTAGTTTGTTCCAGAGTATGGGGAGTCTCTGGGACAGGAATCTATCCCTCCAGCATGTTCTGTTTATTGTGGTGACTAGGTTTAGGTTCCTAGAGCATGTAGCTCGTAGGGATTGGGATTTCTTTAAGTGGAGCATGTCTAAAAGCTCTGGGTTTGACATAGCTTTGTGTGTTAGGCAGAGATCGCCTCTGAGTAGTCGATATGCAACTGAGTAAACCTGCAGTTTTTTGAGACGGTCTGCATAGGGCATCTCTTTGAGGTAGGTAATCCTCTTTGTGAGGTATTTCTGTGACATTTCCAGTTGTTGTAGACGTCTTGTGAGGTACATACCAAAAGGGGCATTGTACTCTATAATGGGTCTAATGAGTGACGAGTAGAGAGGAACAATAACCTCTTTTTCCTGGATGAGAAACTTTTTGTGATGAGCTGTGCCATGTAGAAGGATTTCCTGACTACTGTGGCAATGTGATTACCAAAGGAGAGACTACTGCCCACCTTTGTCCCAAGGTCTCTTATCACACTTTCGGTGTTAAGTAGACTACCACCTATGTGGTAGTTCATGGGTACTGAGTTTTTATGAAAAGGGATGACAATGCACTTTTTGGCATTGAGCTTGAGTCCATGGCTTTGACACCAGGCATCTGTCTCAGCGAGGCCCTTTTGTAGGATGTCCACATCTTTTGGAATTTTGATTATGGCTCCTAGTTTGCAGTCAACTGCGAACTTAATTAACCAAAGACCTTCTGTGTTGGCCTGTACTTCAGAGAAGTAGATACCAAACAGGAGAGGATCCAGGACTGAACCCTGTGATACTCCACTTGTCACTGGTCTGAAGTTGGATTTGGAGTCTGCTACTTTCACAGTGTGGGTTCTGTCAGTGAGCCAGTTGGCAACCATCTTGTGACATAGGGATTTATACCCAGTTTAGTGAGTTTATCTGTAATTCCAGAGTGGGGGATGGTGTTGAAAGCCTTGGCGAGATCTAGATAGGCTGTGTGAACCACCTTACCCTCATCTACGGCTTTGGTGACTGCTTCAAAGAAGTCTATCAGGTTGAGGAGACATGATCTGCCTTTCACAAACCCAAACTGGGTGGGGTCCTGAGTTTGGAGATTACCAATGTCATCGTTTATAAGTTCCATGATGATACGTTCTATAGCCTTGAAGACCAGGCTCATTAGGCTAATCAGGTGGTAGTTTCCGGGGTCTGTGGTGGCTCCCCCTTTATGGAGTGGGATAACTGGCACTGTGCGCCATTCAGTGGGCACATAGCCTGAGGTGAGGCTGTGATTGAACATGGTACTTAGGTGGGGTGCCAGTTCGTTCTGTAGTTCGTGTAGAACACAGCCTGGGATGTCGTCAGGTCCCATGGATGCTGTGTTCTTGGCTTTGGATAGTGTGTTTTTTACATGTGCAGCCATGATTACAGGAACTTTGCATTCATCTGGTATAGAGATGGGCCATTTAGAGGATGGCAGGGGAGTAAAGTTAGAACTGAACCTATCTGCCAGGATGTTGGCAATATCAGTTGGTTCTGTATATTTAGTGCCATTGTGCTGTAACTCAGAGCAGATCTGAGTGTTGCCATTGAGATACTTGACATAGCTATAGAATGCTTTGTGGTTATCTTTGGAGTCAGTAGCGATTTTGTTTTCATAACTAGCTTTGGAGGATTTTATGAGGGATCTCAACTTCTTACTGAGGCTGACCAGGGAGTTCATCCAAACATAGGATTTTACTCTTTTTTGCAACAGTTTCTTTCTTCTGTTGTAGAGTTTGTTTATGGCAGGGGACCACCAGATTGGCATCCTTTATTTGGAGGATAGCATCTTGGTTCTGTTAGGGATTG
The DNA here is from genome assembly GCF_019279795.1 of Protopterus annectens. Lineage (NCBI taxonomy): Eukaryota > Metazoa > Chordata > Ceratodontiformes > Protopteridae > Protopterus > Protopterus annectens. The sequence goes on along the minus strand of NC_056729.1, from coordinate 212,571,775 downwards.
CATGATCCATGCACTTGTGTAAGTGCTTATAAAGTGCATCTTTGTAGGATTCAGCAGTCATACCTCTATTGTCCGTCAGCATGGGTGTCGTGAAGTTTGCCACTTCTGTCGTAAGAAGTGTGAAGTTGGCTTTGGAGAATTTTTTTACTGTGGTTTCCCTAATGGGGGGTGAGGGATGGATGTGGATGTCTAGGGTGATTAGCTTGTGGTCGGATCTGACCAACGAGGAATTGACCTCTGGTGTGGAGCACCAGTTGCCCATATTGGTAATAACCATGTCTAGGATATTGCTGCCCCTGGTGGGGGTGTGGATAAGTTGATCCATGGCATTGGAATTTATGAATTCCAGAAAACGTTGAGCACAAGAGTTGGTACATGAGTAGTTTTCCCAGTTAATGGTAGGGTAGTTGAAATCGCCCATTATTAGGGTTAGTTGCACTTGGATAATCTCAGATGCATTATGCTGAGCAACTAGCCTGGAGGTGTGGCTATCCTTAATGAATATGGACAGGCCTCCGCCTTTAGTGTTTCGGCCTAAGTTAGGTGGCCGAAAGGTGTGGTATGAATTATAGCCTGGTAATGCAGGGGTACTCTCTGGAGCCTTGACCCAGGTCTCTGTCACTGCACATGTGTCGATGTTCTCCATTTTAAGGAGTGACTTGAGAGAGTGTATTTTGAGGTTTAGATTTCTAGCATTGAGTAGCAATACCCTCAGATTCTTCTTGCCTGTACCTATTAGTGTGGTGAATTTGTTATTTGAAACTTGCCTAAAAAAGGCACAGTGGCTAGAGCCTTAGCCAGTATCCGGAATCTCAGGGGCAACAGGTGCAGTCCATCTCTAGCAATGCATCGTGGCCTGTCGATCATATCATCCCAGGCAGACAGATACTGGATCCCCTTAGAATGACACCAGAAACTTAGCCAATTGTTGAAGTCAATCATTTTGTCCTTGTACTGTGGTGTCATTCTGGGTGATGGCAGGATGCTACTCAGGGCTAGGGTCATACCTGCCTGGGCTACAAGATCGGACAGCTCCTTCATGTCCCTTTTCATGTAGTCCAAAGAGGTATGTCTCAGGTCATTCACACCAACATGGACAATGACAGAGTCATATTTGTACTTGTTGTGGAGTGACCTGTGTGCATGCATTATGTGGTGGATCCTGGCACACGACAGGCAGCTGACAGTAACTTTCTCCTTGTTTAGCCTGGTGAGTGGAACATTAATGTGCCTGACTATAGAGGCACCTATGACTAGAGTGTTGGGTACATTGTTATGCCTTATGGGCTGTGATTGAGTGGCACACTGAGTTTATGGGCTATGTGTCATTTGGGTAGTGTTGGGGGGTGGAGGTTGCTTGTGTTTCTGCTTTGGAGGTCCCTGTTGCTTGGGCAGGTTTTTACTGAGAGCCTCCACAAATGTAGGTGTGTGTTTTGTGTTTCTATGTGTGTGTGTTTTGGTGGTGTAGGTTTTGAGGACTATGTGCTGAGTGTGGTGTGGTGCAAGTGTTTACCTTCTCCTCTTGACTGTCTAGTCCAGTCTTGGGTGAAGAGAGCTTTGCTTCCAGTTTGGCTATATAAGTGCATCTCTCACAGGTTGTAGTGTTGGGTGGTAGGAGGAGAGGGTTGTCTGTGTACATGAGGCAATTACTGCATTGCCCCAAGATGCCCAAATTCATCAGGTAGACAGGAGAAAACACCGGGAGCTGACCATTAGACATGCCTGGATAGGTGCTTATTTATTAAGTACTAGAAACTGTTTTCCTCTAGACAGTGAGGAAAGTTGAGTGCTGTAGTAATTTGTAGCTTTTTTAGTGCTTACAATAAGTTCTGAACAAGTGCTGAGCTCAAATAAACAGATGAGTGCTGAAACAAAAAACTAGCTAGTTCTAAGAAACAATACTAGTTGTGTGAAGCATAGACCAATATTATGAGGGCAGCTATGTACATTCTTGCCCAAGGCCATTTGTGAAGTGTGGCTACAGCCAGTTGAGTGCTGACGCACTGTGTAAACAGTCCAGCAACTTGGTGATATACTGGCTGGGGATCTCCTGCTTATGTGGTATCTTTCTAACCTGATATTTCATATCCTTATGTGGCCATACATTTCGTCTGTGCATTTTTTGGCAGATTGTCCAAGTGTTTGGCTAGAGGTTTCATCCAGCCTATGTAAACTTGTGTTTTTATGGCAAGTTAGTTACATATAGGTTCATAGGTGTACTAGGCTAATGGCCCTGGAACCTTTACACGTCTAGCCTATAGGATTACCCTGGCATCATGCCACCCAACCTTAGTTTCTAGTGCCTCTGTCGAGTAGAGCCACTGGAATGATCCCCGCAGTGAATTTTCTATTTCACATCCACTTATCAAGATTTCTCTAGAAGAGGGCCAGTGAGGTGCTCTGCTTGACATGTATGGGACGTCTATTCCATAGCGTGGCAGTCTCTGGGTTATGAATCTGTCCCTCCAGCATGTTCTGTTGATTCTGGTAATGAGGTTGAGGTCTCTGGAGCATGTGGTGTGGAGGGTTTGGGATTTCTTTAGATGTAGCATTTCTAACAGAGCTGGGTCAGACATGGCTTAGTAAGTCAAGCAGGGATCACCTCTAAGTAGGTGATATGAGACAGAGAATAGTTGGAGTTTTTTGAGTCTGTCCATATAGGAGAAGTGTTTAAGGCCTTGGATCCTCTTTGTGAGGTACTTTGCCTGTCCTGTTGTTGCAGGTGTCTAGTGAGGTACATGCCAAATGGGGCACTGTACTCGATGACTGGCCTAATGAGGGAAGAGTAGAGGGACACAATGACCTCTTTCTTCCTGGATGCAAAACCCTTAGTAATGAGATGTGCCACATAGAAGTAATTTCTGACCACAGTGGCAAATTGGTGGTCGAAAGATAGGTTGCTGTCAACCTGTGTTCCCAGAACTCTTATAACGCCTTCTGTGTTCAGTGGACTACCATCAATGTGGTAATTCAAGGGAACCAGTTTTTTCCCAAAGGGGATGAAGACAGATTTTTTTTGGCATTGAGCTTAAAGCCATGGTTCTGACACCAGTCATTGGTCTCATTGATGCCTTTCTGTAGGATGTCAACATTACTTGGGGAGTTAATAACAGCTCCCAATCATCTCATCATTGTGAAATTTTCCCTTTGTGTTCCTTTTTGTGGGGGCTCAACTTCAGAGACTAGATACCAAAAGGGGAGAGGACCAGGACTGAACCTTTGGGACTCCACTCACTGACTGGTCGGCAGTTCTGAGTTGGGAGCAGCCTACTCATACTGTGGGTTCTCTATCTGAGAGAGTTGCAACCCACCCCTAGTGATAGGGGGGGATGATGCTAAGCTTAGTAAGTTTTATGATTCCTCCTAGTGGGGGAATAGTATCAAAGGCCTTGGCCAGAAAAAAGTAGGGTTGCTTTACCTTCATCCACAACCTGGTGGTGACTCTCATCAAAGTCGTTTAAACAAAAGCAGGCAGTATCTACCCTTCCCAAAGCCAAATGTAGGATCCACCCCACCCATGGAGATTCCTTATTTATTTATTCCAAGCATATGCTCAATGGACTGCATATTCAGACCCATCAGATCAGCCTCAATGGGGTGTATCCATGGTTCCAGTCAGGAGTCCTCCTTGGGGAGGAGTGTACCATGTGTGATGTTGACATTCTCAGTAGGACAGTGAGAGAGCCTGAGGTGAGGCTACATTGAACAGGTGCACATTCACCACTGTCAGTTCATGCTGTTTACCAGGTGTACAACAGCCAGGGGTGTTAAGCTGTTGTATGGTAAAAGGACAGTGCTGCGGCTTAACTGGCATGCCCTGTGCCACTGTGGGTGCATATTGGGTGCAGTGGATTCTGGTGGTATTGTGGATTGGTCCTTTGGGGAAGATTCACACAGTATCTTTCAGCCTGTACATTTGCAAGATCTATTGGCTTAGGTATAGGATAGGAGAGCATTACTATACATTGCCATTTTGATTCTTGTAATTACTTTCTACCTTTACATAATTATAAGAATGTTTTGTTGAGTTCTTTTTATTAGGTTTTTCCTTCTGTTGATGAGGATCTAATTTGGTGTTTCAGATTCCTTCGAGTTTTTTTTTTCTGGGGACTTCACTTATTTTTCAGTCTTTTGGCAGTTCTATTGCGTAAGGTGAAATCCATGCATTTGTGTATGTGTTCGTACAGTACATTGGTGCACGATTTGGTGGTCAGGCAACTATTCTCCATTTGCATGGGTGCCATGAAGTTAGCCAGCTTTGTTTTTAGGAGCCTGAAGTTAGCTTTGGAGAAGTTTTCCATGGTGGTTACCTTTGTTGGGGTTTGGGAGGGATGCAGATTTCCAAGTTGATTTGCTTATGATCAGATCTAACCAGGGAGGAGTTGACTATTGGTGTAGAGCAACAGTCGCCCATGTTAGTAATGACCAGGTCAAGGATATTGCTACCTCTTGTGGGGGTAAGAATAAGCTGGTCCAGGGCATTGGAATTAATGAATTCCAGAAAGCATTGAGCAAGTGTATTGGTAGATGAGTAGTTTTCCCAGTTAATGGAGGGGTAGTTGAAGTCGCCCAGTATGAGAGTGTTAGGCTGGACCCTAATATTCTCCAGGGTACTTAGGAATGTGAAGTGTGAATCTTGGGACATGGTTGGGGACCTATAGCAGGCTACGACCCGAATCGCTGTCTTACCCAATGTTAGCTGCACCTGAAGTATCTGAGATGCGTTATGTTGGGCTACCAGTCTGGAGGTGTGCGCATCCTTTATGAATATGGAAACACCACTGCCTTTGGCAATTCGGTCCAAGTTCTGGGGCCGAAAGGTTGTGGAATGAGTTGTAGCCTGCTAGTGCAGGGGTGCTTTCTGCTGCCTTAAACCAGGTCTCTGTTATAGCACAAATGTCAATGTTCTCCATTTTAAGGAGTACTTTGTGTGAGTGCATTTTGAGATTTAAACTTCTAGCACTGAGCAGCATAACCCTCAATTGCATTTGTTTGTAGCTGTTATTATGGTAATTTGGTCTTTGGAACACTGCCTAAAAATGGCACTATAGGGGTGGTAAGAGCCTTGGCCAGTATCCAGAAGCCCAGGGGTGACAGATGCAGGCCAGCTCTGGCAAAGCATCAAGGTCTGTCAGTCATGTCATCCCGGGCAGAAGGATACTGGATCCCCTTACAATGGAACAAGAAACTTAGCCAATTGTTAAAATCAATAATTTTATGCTTGCACTGTGGTATCATTCTGGGTGATGGTAGGATGCTGCTCAGGGCTAGGGTCATACCCACCTGGGCTACATAATCCGAGAGCCCCTCCATGTCTCTTTTCATGTAGCTCAGGGAAGTGCATCTCAGGTCATTTTCACCCACATGTACAATGACAGAGTCATATTTGTACCGGTTGTTGAGGGACCTGAGTGCATGCATTATGTGATGGAACCTGGCACCTGACAAGCAGTTGACTGTTACTTTCTCCTTATTCAACCTAGTGAGTGGGACATCAGTGTGCCTCACTATCAAGTCACCTATGACTACTGTGTTGGGCATGCTGTTTTGCCTCAGGGGCTTTGGTCGAGTGGCATACTGTTTAGGAGAGTTATGTGTCTCATGATTAGTGTTGTGGTGGTCTAGTGCATTTCTGCCTTGGAGGTCTCTGCTGTTTGGTTAGATTTTTATTGAGAGCCTCCATGAAGGTGGGTGCATGGTTTGTGTTTTTATGTGAAGGCAATGCTGGTGTGAGTTCTGGAGGGCTATGTGTTCCATGTGGTGTGGTGCAAGTGCTGACCTTCTCCTCTTGACCAGTTATTCTGGACTTTGATGGAGAGTGTGTGGCTTCCAATTTGGATATATAAGTGCATCTCTCCCAAGTCTGAGTGTTCAGGGGTAAGAAGAGAGGATTGCCAGTGTACATGAGGCAGTTGCTACATTGCCTTGGGCTGCCCAAGTTCATCAGGTTAATAGGAGAAAGCACAGGGAACTGACCTTTAGACATGCCTGGAGGGGTGTACATTAATAAGTAATGGAGCTGTTTCCTTGTTGAACATTTAGTGCTGGTAGCACTTTTGTGTACTACAATAATTGCTGCAAGAAGTCTGGTAAAGTGCTAAACTAACAAGCTAGTAAAAGTGCAGGAGAGGAGAGAACTAGCAGATCTAAGGGAAAATTTGAAAAGCAGACTTTGGCACTGCTCAGAAGCCTACAAACAGTCCTGGATACAGCAAATCTGTACCTGGACTAGACTAGTTACAGGAAAGGTGGGGAACAAGCGCAAACTTGGGCTTTTAAACCAGAAAGTTGAAAGAGATGGAAAAACTGCCCAAACAGCCAATAAACTACAATTTCTGGGCCAGAAACCACTCCTCTTGTGGAAGATAGGCTACCTAGTACTTACCAATCCCACTGATAAGCTAGAAGGCTTCCCTCCAACACAGAAAGGCTTGGGGGGGCTGAGAAGCTTACACACAGTCCTGGATACAGAAAATCTGTACCTGGACTAGACTAGTTACAGGAAAGGTGGGAAACAAACACAAATGCAGTCTTTTAAACCAAAAAGTTGAAAGAAACTACCCAAATGGCCAATAAACTACAATTTCTGGGTCAGAAACCACTCCTCTTATGGTAGATAGGCTACCTAGTTCTTTATCACTCCCACTGATAAGCTAGAAGGCTTCCCACCAATACAGGAAGGCTTGGGGGGCTCAGAAGTTTACGAACAGTCCTGAATGCAGCAAATCTGTATCTGGACTAGACTAGTTACAGGAAAGGCAGGAAACAAGTGCAAATGTGGGCTTTTAATCCAGAAAGTTGAAAGAGATGTGTGTGCGAGTCAGAGAGAGGTGTCAGTCCCTGGGGTCCCTACAGTGTCAGTGTGTGTGCTATGTGTTGCCTCTTTGCCAAGGCCTGAGCATACTAGACATGCCTCCATCTGCCTACAGGAGCAGGCTCATGGACCTCCTCCTCTGAGTCCCTCTGTGCCCATGGCCACCTTGGCAATGGTGGTTGACTGTGTAGCCCTTCCCAGTGTTGTTCCTGCTGCAACTGTTTCCATAGGATCATGCACATGCGGCTGGAGAGTACTGCAAGGCTCCACCAGATATGTCAAGGCAGCAGAACCATGACCTGAGCATCCCAAACACACTCTCTGTAATGATCCTGGTTTGTGCATGTGCCTCATTATGGCATTCCTGTGTGGGTGTATGTGCATTTCTGATGTGTGTGATCATCCATGGCTCCAGTGCATAGCCAGCATCCCCCACCAGATGGCCATACAAGATGGCCCCACTAGTAAATGCCTGGTACAGCTGTGATGGATGCCAGATGTGGGAGTTGTGATTGCTTCCAGGGCTGCCAGCAAACACATTCATGGTAATGCCCTGGGTATTGCACATGACCTGGCAGTTGATGTAGGGGGAGCTCTTGCAATTTATGTAGACCCTACCCTGTTCACTGGGTGGTGCTTTGATGTGGATGGGCGTACAGTCTATTGCACCCAGTACATCTGGGTATTCCACTACATGGTGGAAGAGATGCATATTGCTGGTCCTCTCCTCATGGGTGTTGGGGAAGTAAATGTGCTCAATGGCATGTGGTAGCATGGCATCCAGGAACTGGTGAAGTTCCCTGGATGTGGATGCCGGTGAGACCCCCATGATGTCCCCAGTAGATCTTTGGAAAATACCTGTAGCTAGTATTTTTAAGGCTACAAATACCTTGGTATCCATTGGGATGGGTGCCCCTCTGTTGTATCTGGGTCAGAGTTGAGGCCAGCACAACTCAATGATTTGCTGCAGTATGTCTCTGTCCACCCTGTAGCGCTCTACTATCTCCAGATCATGTAGTCCCTGGTAAGTTACCCTGTGTCTGAACACTCTTCTCCTCCTCAGTCTGTGGCGGTTGTCAGCATTATCCTCCTCACCACTCTTAGGCGCTAGCACATATTGATGAATCAAAGCAATGACAGCCCCTAACATTTTTCTGGTTAAAATCCCCCCGCATGTGTACACCAATAGTGCAGAGATTTGTGGGAAAAAACAGACTGTAAGGTGTTTCCATAGTTTATACTGTTGTGCTGCAGATGCTGCCTGCATGATTGGCTGATAATGATGCATTACACCTGCTAGCTATGTAATTTGTACTTGATTGCTTTTATTCTGCTATTTCCCTTTTTTCTACCTTTTTTTCCTTTCCCATTTCCTCCCCTTTTAAGTCCTGAGGCTCGCCGCGCAAACCCGGTGCCCAAATGTAAACAGTCCTGCTATTTCTGGGTATTTTTTTGTTTGTTTTAGACCAAGTGTGCACCAAGCAAACCTGTTTAGCTCATGTACACACTGAGAAATGGCCTTCCTTGGGTGCGAACATGCTCTTCATTTCATGGAATAAGCAAATACAGCCTCAGACACACACCCTTGCTTAGCTGTGCTTGCCTAAGCTTATCTGAGAGCCATGGAGCTCCAATGTGCTCACACCATGCATGACACACACCCTTTTCATGTCTGCTGCTCCTCCAATTGTGTTAATAGCACCTACATGGTTTGGTGCAGTTTGACACTTCGAATATTTTTGTGATTCAGTAAATTTCTCCTCATTTGCATACCCCACTGCTTAGTCCCTAGTTACTGCACTACACCAGAGCCTTTCCCCTTAGCAACCACAGCTCCCTGGTATTGTTTTGATTCTACATGCCATAGACTATAATGGCAAAATGCAGATTTCCATTAAAATTGTGTTTTCACATTTTTTCTATTTTCACCATGATCCTGTTTACGTGCCACTGCCCTATGTTTAAACGGCCGATATCGGCCAAAGAAAAACTTTTATTTTTAGAAAAATGAAAAACTTTTCCATGTCAATGGCTATATATTTGGCCATTGGCATGCCTAAAGATTATAATACATGCTTTTATTTGAGCTGTCATACCTCCGTTTTAATTTTTGCAGAAATATATTTGGCTAGTAGCCGAATACATTGCTGCAACTAACACTATTCTTGCACAGATGCCTGCCTGCTTGCTGAATTGCTAATTCATCTCATATGAATGGTTTTCACCAGCAAATGAGGTAATTAACATTATGCAGTGATGTCCATGCAGGAATAGTGTGGCAGGCTTGTGCACATCAGAACAGTAGTTTACTAGATCACTCAGTAGCCATATTCCATGCAGGAACAGCTACACTGTTCCTGCTCAGTTTTCAGTTTATTGAATCCTGGGGACAGTCTATATACAAAAGTCATGTTGGTGTGATGTTGTGAAAACAGGGTCCACCTCATGAAGTTACTCACCAAGACTTGAGGATAATTCAGTTTCAGTACTACTACTTTCCTTTGATTGCTGACTTTTCATCTCTCCATTCAATCCCCATATAATGATCCATCTATCTGGGGATTACAATACATTTGTAGATCCATTTTTGCACATAGCGTCAGGGTATTGCTTCAAAAGTGACAATCATCTTGAACCATGGTTTACACCACTGGGTGGCTAGGCCTGCTGTTGTAGTCCTTTCACACCACGCAGTCACACACAAATACTCACACCTATGGCCAACTTAGAATGGCCAATTCACCTACTTCATGTCTTTGGAATGTGGATGAAACTGCAGCACCTGGGGGAAACACATTTGAATATAGGCTTGACATGCAGACTCTGCACAGAAGGCAGCCCAGCTGAGAGTCAAACTGGAGAACTTCTTGCTGTGAGGCAACAATGCTATCCACTGTGCCACTGTGCCACTATGCCACCCCTGAGGCCATCCCTTTTTTTTTTTATAAAGACATTGGAGAAAAAAATATTTTGTGTGGTATACTCCCAGGGTTATAGTGGTGCATGGCGTATTGGCAGAAAGCTCAGCTACCCTTATATTAAAACACTTTAAATACCATCTTCCTTGTGCCTGGCTTGGATACGTGTACAACAACACCTTGGATTGCATGTAAAACTGTCTGTGGACATACAAAGCTGATATAATTATTTTTTTTTGCACTTCCTCTAATTATGTCACTGCTATTTAGCAGTTATGTGATGCATTTATGTATTTGGTTGAATTTTTTAACACTTTTCAGCTTGCTTCTGTTAAAGAAACACCATTTGCTTGTTACGGCATTGCTCTTAGGTTGTTTTAACAGTACTTTTGATATTTCCTAACCTGCCTGATATTGCAAAAGTTGTTCTGAGTTTACCAACGTTCTCCTGAGTATGTCAAAATATTTCTAAGGCTTGCAAAGTTTTTCTGTCTTTGTAGAAGTTTTCCTATGTTTCCACACATATTTCTGTATTTGGGAACATTACTCAGGGTTTGTGAACTTATTTCTAAGGATTCCTAATACTGCAGGAGTTCTGCATTTCAACGTAAAGCATCTGTTAATGCACTTAGGCTCAAAACCAGTTTGTTTTACAATAAGAGGATTTTGTTTTGCACTCTGATGAGAGCAGAGGGCTGATTCAACCCATCTGATTTGGGAACTGCTGGTAGAAGGCTTATCAAGTATTTATCTGATTGGCCTGAGGGTTTAACTGTGTAAAAGTTTTTTGTCCCACTGGTATAAGAGACTTGTTTTTGCGTATTGCACAAATGCGGTTATCCATTCCTTGTATATAAGCAAACCTCCCCAGTTTAAATTCCTTTATAGGAAACACCCTCCATAGTCTCCCACTGTTTATAGCTGCTTAATGAGCTGTCAGCTTGTACAGACTGCAGCACCACTGCAGGTCATCTTATAGTATACTACTAAACACTCTTACTTAGACCTTTAAGTGACTCCCCACTACTCTTTCCCATCTACTAAGGATCTGGTATAACAGGTACTGTACATGCTTCTCTGTTTCTGGCTTGGCGGATAAGGGCATCCTGAGGCAGCATAGTAACTGCCATATGTTCACTGCCAACAACTTACTTTTAGAAGAGACAAACTCACTGTGTGACAGATGTAGAAACGCAATGTCATTGCAGGCAAAGTTCTCACATGAACACATAGAAAATGTAAGCCAGGTTGTCAACACTATGTCCACAACACTCACTACCAACACTAAGGAAGGAACAACTGCATAGACTCACATATGCAGAAGTACTCACATATAATCTACCAAGCCGCTAAGACCTCCTTAAAGCATCCCTAAGTGTCCCAGTGCACAGTCAAAAAAAAAAAAAAAGCACCTCACACAACACCACTCGGAAAATCATAGCAGCCCTGCTTCCAAGCCCATAAGGCAACACAACACACAGCCAAACATTCTAGTTATTGTGGATTCCATTGTAAAACTGCACAAAGACTCCTCACACGGACACAACCCAAAAATGGCCAGCAGAAAAGAGAAAACGCTCTTTATTGTCACAGACCGGATTCGGTCACAATGACCTTTATCAATGTGAATAAATATCATATAAATGATCACGTAATCAAGTACAATGCTGCCTTTTGTATGTACCTAACTGGGCACTTACACCAATTTGAGTGCCCCCAGAGGTTTCTCACTAAAAAATACAAAGTGTAAGATACATGTCTTATGCAGACTGACTAAAAGCCCTATCCCTTTACTCCAACTCATTCTGCCTGACCTACAAGGCATTCCCTGACCCAGCACTGATGATAATGTTACATATTCGAAAATTATAAGAGGGTTATGGGTTCCAGGGACTTGAACCTTATTTATGACCCTAACAGAATTTGCTGGAGAGACAGATTTGTATCCTAAAGGCTACCTCATCTGTGGAATAAACCTCTCATCTTCATAAAGCAAAGCCTATTCCTCACATACTTCAAAAAGAATTTGCATAAATAGAAGGACAGTTATAAATTCACTCTTGAGGCACTGCTCTTGTCCCTTACTGACAGTTGCAGTCTATAAAACTGAACCAGGGCTCCAACACCTAAAGACCCATTACCTTAATACTACCCCATCCTACATCTGGGGAAATAAGATTTAATATTGTCATATTGTGGGTATTATTGGTTAGACTTGTAAAGGGTCTTGTGCCATTAGCCTAGTAATCACCTGTGAACCTGTCTAATGGCACTGGCTACAAGAAAGTGAAAGCCTGTGCAGACATGCTCACTGTTTTGGATCACTTATAACATCACAAATGGATTAAAATGTTTTAGTTATATCTGAATGTATCTGTTAATGTGAAAAGTCTTGATTATTTTAAGCCATTTTTATGCTGGAGACAAAGACAGCATTATACATGTCTGCATAAACTGCTGGTGGCTAGTTCAGGCAAGTAGCACTCATTGCAGCCATGCAGACTAATTTCTAAAAAAAAAAATAATGGGGTTCTGTAGTGACTATAGGTGTGCAATTATGTGCACACCCTCATTGGTTCATTTTTGAGGTGTGAAAGGGAAATTTAGGATAAGTGGAAAAAGGGGAGAAAGAACACGAGGAATACGTAGAATGAAGACATCAAGAAGGGTGTGCTGAAGGAGGTTGTAGTGGAGGGGTGCTATGTTTTTTTGTGGGAAGACCTCCTATTTTTAAATTACTACTGTCTGAGAGGGAAGTCAGAGAAGGAAGTAGAGAAGAGGGTGTTAGTGAGAGGATTGTGGAAGGAGGGAGAGTTAGAGGTGGCAGAACAGTTCTCTCCCCAGTCCAGATGACCTCAATTATTTTAGTATTATATTTATTATATTTTCATAACTCCTTTCTCCTACTATTTCTCTCCTTCACTCTCTCTCAACGTTTACAGCTGAATGTTATTTTTTTTCTTTTTCATCAAAGCTATAAGTTGATGTTTCTTCTGATTTGACTTTAAATAAGTAATGTATTTTCCATATTTCACAGTTAAACTCTCTATAATCTCTGTTGCGTCCACATTTCTTTCCTTATACATGCTTGCTGACTGCCTCAGTTTTTCCTCAGTTATCAAGATTTCTGTGATTTCATTTTATAAGTTGTTTCTAGTATATAAATAATTTTATCTAATTTACATTTTATGTAAATACATCAATAAATAAATTAATAAATACAATTTTGACTGAGTGAAAGTCCTGCAGTGGAAGACCCCAATGAAGTGAGGCCAGAGCCCACTCTTGGGTCGTTGGTTAGTGCCAACCAGGACAGCAAGTCTTTACCCGCAGAAGGTCCTGCATGGGTTGAAGGTGTCACTTCAATGCCCACTCAGTCACATTCTCCAACAAGTCCTGAAGCACATACGTTTCACTTCATTTCAGGTTGTACCTCAGCAAGCTGCCTAAAGGACCAAAGTCACCATCAGGGAATGTGATAACATCCCTGGATGGGGGGAGGGAGTTTGTAGGCATTCCTGACATGGAAGACACATGGTTGAGCTGCTCTTGAGATCCCTGGACCTGTGAGAAATGAGATCCCTGGACCTGTGAGAAAGGGAACATTAAAGGGAGAGAAAGAAAACATTAAATGGAAAACAGCAGAATTAAAATAAAAGAATGAGGGGAAGGTAAAGAGACAAAAGGGCAAACAATTAATATACGCAATTTGGTATTACATCAACTTTTATTTTTTTGGAGTTGCTTAGTAAGCATCTATCAAACATGTACACTACTGGGAAGTTACAGCATTTTACACTAATCGTTCTGCAAAATGGTAAAACCATTGACTGTGGTGAAAGGGTGTTTATTGGTACTGAAGTACTTCTACATGTCTACTTACCACTACTTATGTAGGAATGTCTACTTGCCACTACTTATATAGGAATGACTTTAAAAATGACAATTTGTCTTCACTTTATTTGCAACAGAATGGAACATAGAATGCAAGATTGCCTTCGACTTAATGATTTCATAAAAAGTAATCATTGTTTCTTACTCACAGTCACCATTAGTTAACTGGGTTATCCATCTTATAAGCAATGCCCTCTCTGACTCTGAAGAAGAAAAGTGATGCATAGTTGTTTACTTATGATATATTAGTGTACGACGATGCTGAATACAACTTTTTTTAAAGCAGATGTGATGTGATGTATGCAGTCATTAAGTACACAGTGCAGTAGGCATAGGTATGCTAAATGCAAAGTGTTGTGAATGCCTGTATTCGCTGACATTTTTTTTTTCATTTCTTAGTGCTTCATCTTGCTTTCTACACATAACGATACAGGTTGCAATGCTCTCCTGTGACTTCATACATTGAAAGGCTCTACTTTGTCTAGTGGGGAGTGAAGTAAAGGTTATCTACTGCTGTATTGCTATTAATGGCAAAATTACATTTTGCAACAGACTGCCAAGTTTAACAAGAAGTTATTTACCTTCATTATACGAAGTATGCTTAGCAGAAATCGCCTGTGTTTTCCTGACATAATAACAGCAAAAGTACCTGTAAGCTAGAGAGTTTCTACTTTGTACTGAAATTATTTGAGCATTTCAGCCTGTAAGAACTTTATGTAGGTCATTCAGTTTCTGGCTGGTCCCCCAACCCCAAACTACTTACTTATTAATTTATTGGCATTTGTTTACAGGGATAGCCCACTGGGTCAGTATGAGCTCATTTTCAGTGGAGGCCCGGAGAGAAAAGCTCCACAATTAACATGTACATAGACAAGTATTTAACAATTACAAAATGCAAATATAGAACAAATATGGAACAGATGTCAAATTGTTATAATTATTACAGACTTAAGTAATAGCATGATATAAGAAAGATAATAAAAAATGCTGACATTACCTAAACTACTGCCAAAGAAGAGATATTGTTATAACAGGATATTTTGTTGCATAGTGATTAATTAAAGAGAAAAAAAGTATAGTAGATAGGAGGACGGGTATTAGAGAAAATTCAGAAGAAGAAGGAGTCAGAATTTAAGGGGTGGGGACTTGCTACATGTGCAGTTCCAGGATGAAGAGAGGTACATATGTAAAGAAGTTTTGAAAGATGCCAGGATTCAATTAGTTGTAACTGTTAATGGAAGGGCATTCCAGATTCTGGCTACAGTACAGTAGTATAGAAGCTGACAGACAGGTAGCTTAGGTTTGTGTACAACAAAAGTAGTTTGTTTTCATCTAAGAGATCTTTGGGTAGACAATTGCTAAATAATGAACTATGGGCAGGACAGAGTAAAGGTTTGTAGATTACTTTATGCACAGTTGTCAATGGCAGGTAAGTGAGATAGTGAAGGAGTTCAAACCAATTAAGGGAGTGTAAGGATGTACAGTAGTGGGCAATGGGCACAATATTTTCCATTTGTAGCAAACTTGACAATTTTGTTGCAGCATGTTTCAAGATTGATTTTTAGGGAGAATTGAAGGCTATTGAGTAATGTGGCAGCATATATGAGAGATGGTAGTAAGTAAGTGATAGCAAGGGTTTGTCTAGTAGAATAGTTAAGAAAGTGTTTCTGCCAATAAAAAGGGCCTAGTTTCTGGAGTGCTTTGTTAATATTATGTTGTGTGTGTAAGTCAAATTTTAGTTGATCATCTATTATTACTCCAAGTAATTTGATGTAACAACTTAGATTATTGTGTTGTTTTGAGACTATATGGTGAACTGGAATTTGTTTAAGAGATTTTTTTTCTTTGGGATAAAAGGGAGTAGCTTGGTTTTGTCTGGATTAAATGCCAGTTGATTGTTGCAGAACCAAGTTTTAATGGTGGTAAGAGCCAGCTGAGTGATTTGTTGTAGTTGAGACACAGAATCAGGATAATCAGACTGGATAATAGTGGGATCATTTGCATATTGCATGAGAGAGGCCTGACTGGATGAAGACTGAAGGTTATCAATGAAGATGTTAAATAAGAGGGGACCTAATACAGAGCCTTGGGGGACACTGCTAGAATTGTGAAGATATGCAAAGAAGGACTTTTGCCATATTTATGGATTCCCTTCACAAGCTGGAAGGTTCAAACCTTCAAACTACAAATGGTCGAGACCGTAAGTTTTGAAACATCAAACATTTTGAATGGAGATCGCCGTACAGAGTGGAATGGGAAATTTGCCATTTTCATCACTGTAGTGTGATATATTTATTTAGCAAAGGGTGCAGGTGGGCTTGCCCCTTACAAAAGCATAAAAAATGTATTTATTTATTTTTTATTACAATTTCAAAGTTTTATAACTTCAATCTTATGGTCTTGACCATTTGCAGTTCAAAGTTTTAAAACTTTGAGCTTGTAAAGTAGATCCATATATATATATATATATATATATATATATATATATATATATATATATATATATATATATATATATATATATATATATATATATATATATATATATATATATATATATATACACACACACACACACACACACACACACACACACACACACACACACACACACACACACACACACACACACACACACACACACACACACACACACATATATATATTTATATATACATATACACACACACACACACACACACATACATATATTTATATGTATACTAACACATGAAAAGAGTATATACACACACACACACACACACACACACACACACACACACACACACACACACACACATATATATATATATATATATATATATATATATATATATATATATATACAGACACACATACACATGATCACACAAATACACACTCACACATACATATAATTATATACTATATATATATATATATATATATATATATATATATATATATATATATATATATATATATATATATGGGTTCACTTTAGATTATCGAGTTACCAAAAACTCGAAACCCATATGGTCAAGAACATATGATCGAGTTTTCGGAAACTCGAAAATCTAAAGTGCATAAAAAAAAAAAGGCACACACAAAACATAAAAACAGTGTTTCTGCAGGGGGGCAAGCCTCTCTGCACCCCCCCCCACACCATCTCCTACTTAGATATATGAACTGCAAGATCATACTTCAGCGAGGACATTGGAAACCTCCCGTTCTGTGCTTCTGCATACAGCGCAGAATAGGAGATTTCCCTTTTCTTTGCTTTAGTGTCATCTCAGAGTTGGTATATTTAAATAGGATGGTGTGGGGGTGCAGGGGTGCTTAGCCCCCTGCAGAAATGTTTTTATGTTTTGTGTGTGTGGTTTTTGTTATGCATTTTAGATTTTCCGAGTTTCTGAAAACTCAATCATATGGTCTCGACCATATGGGTTTCAAGTTTTTGGTAATTCGATAATCTAAAGTGAATCCATACACACACACACACACACACACACACACACACACACACACACACACACACACACACACACACACACACACACACACACACACACAATAGGAGAAATAAGTTGTAACAGACAAACACACAAATATATATATATACCTGTGAAAGCATGGAGGTGTTTAGGTGAAATGGCAGTGGAGTTTTTAACCAGATTGTTTAATGAAATCTTGGAAAGTGAGAGGATGCCTGAGGAATGGAGAAAAAGTGTTTTGGTACCGATTTTTAAGAATAAGGGTGATGTGCAGAGCTGTAGTAACTACAGAGGGATTAAATTGATCAGTCACAGCATGAAGTTATGGGAAAGAGTAGTGAACACTAGGTTAAGAAGGGATGTCATGGTTAGTGAAGAGCAGTATGGTTTCATGCCGGGAAAGAGCACTACTGTTGCGATGTTTGCTCTGAGAGTGTTGATAGAGAAGTACAGAGAATGTCAGAAGGAGTTGCACTGTGTTTTTGTAGACTTGGAGAAACATATGACAGGGTGCTTAGAGAGGGGTTGTGGTATTGTATGAGGAAGTCAGGAGTGTCAGAGAAGTATGTAAGAGTGGTACAGGATATGTACGAGGGTAGTGTGACAGTGGTGAGTTCTGCGGTGGGAGTGACGGATGCATTTAAGGTGGAGGTGGGGTTACATCAAGGATCAGCTCTGAGCCCTTTCATATTTGCAATGGTGATGGACAGGTTGACAGATGAGATCAGACAGGAGTCCCCATGGACTATGATGTTTGCAGATGACATTGTGATCTGTAGTGAGAGTAGGGAACAGGTGGAGGAGACCCTGGAGAGATGGAGATATGCTCTAGAGAGAAGAAGAATGAAGGTCAGCAGGACTAAGACAGAATATATGTGTGTGAATGAGAGGGAGGATAGAGGCATGGTGAGGATGCAAGGAGTAGAGGTGGCAAAGGTGGATGAGTTTAAATACTTGGAGTCAATAGTTCAGAGTAACAGTGAGTGTGGAAGAGAGGTGAAGAAGAGAGTACAGGCAGGATGGAGTGGGTGAAGAAGAGTGTCAGGAGTGATGTGTGACAGATGAGTACCCGTAAGAGTGAAAGGGAAGGTCTACAAGAGCGTAGTGAGACCAGCTATGTTATATGGGTTGGAGACAGTGGCATTGACAAAAAGGCAGGAGTTTGAGCTGGATGTTGGCAGAGTTAAAGATATTAAGATTTGCACTGGGTGTGACGAGGGTGGACAGGATTAGAAATAAGTATATTAGAGGGTCAGCCCAGGTTGGAAGGTTTGGAGACAAAGCCAGAGAGGCAAGATTACGTTGGTTTAGACATGTGCTGAGAAGGGATGTGGAGTATATTGGGAAAAAGATGCTAAGGATGAAGCTAACAGGTAACAGGAAAAGAGGAAGGCCTTAGATAAGGTTTATGGATGTGGTGAGAGAGGACATGCAGGTGGTTGGTGTGACAGAGCAAGATGCAGAGGAAGGAAGAAATGGAAACAGGTGATCCGCTGTGGCGACCCCTAACGGGAACAGCCGAAAGAAGAAGATGATTATATATATATATATATATATATATATATATATATATATATATATATATATATATATATATATATATATATATATATATATATATATACACATATGCACACACATGCACATATATATGTTTGCAGATGCGTATGCATATCTAAGTGCACATGTCTTCTTGACATTTGCATGCATACACAAGAATGTGATTACTGATATATATATATATATATATATATATATATATATATATATATTATACCCAGTGGAAGTGAAGATAAAAAAGAAAATGAAAATTACTTACTGTAGAACAATGGCCTTCTCTCCTTTACCTGCAATTCCCACAGGCTAGCTGGTCCCCCTCCACCTCTGCAGGTCATCATACCAGTGCCAGCACTGCTTTCCTTAGCAGAGAAGGTCTCTATTAGGGATGACAAGTTGCCACCAACCAGGGGCGGCTCATGTTATAGGACTGTGGGACTGCAGCCCCTCCACCTGTAAAATGGGTCCCCTACCTGTAAAATGGATTAAATAAATTCCCCCTGGGCCCCACCATAGAACATATTAAAAAATAAAAATTCTTGGACTCCTGACTGCTGTGTTAGACAGACCAAAACTCCAAGCACACATGCTTAGGCATTACGAGCTCCAGACTGCTCTGTTAGTCAGTCCGGATAGGGTGTTTATGAAGGACAGAGAATCTGGTGTGTGTAAAATGCCCCAGTTGTTTCATGGTGGTGGGTAGATAATAAGGCTGGAATCCTGTACCTTGGGCCCAAGTGACAAGAGCCTGAATTCCCTACCCACCACCATTTGTAAAATGTTTGCAGATTTTTGCATCAAATTTGTTCTGTTCCTCATAAAATCTGTGCTTTCTGTATTTTTGTTACATTGCTTAATGTAGCTAGTGGTGCAGTGGTAGCAGTGTTGCCTGACAGCTATGGGTTGTTTGGTTTGATTCTTGGCTGGGGTGCCTTGAGTCTGCATATCCTCCCTCTGTTTGTGTGGGTTTTCTCTTGTGTCCTCAGTGGGTAATTGTCCTGATTTTTTAGACTGTATTCCCCCATTATTGGCTTTGTCCAGGTTTTTTGTGCCAAGGTTGAGAGCTATGGCGATAACTGAACTCACTGAATATGTTTGGGGGCTGTATCCACCCATTATTGGCTTTGTTCAGGTGTTTTGTGCGAAGATGTTGACAGCTATGGTGAGAACTGAATTCACTAAATGGTAGCCATTTAAGTTTCAGTCTTCCTTTCTTTCATCAAAATAGATGATTTGGTATAGTGGTATGTTTTTCTGGCTGTTTTGCATAGGGTCCTGGGTTCAATACTTGGCAGTAAAATATATGGTGATAACATAGCATTTTATTCTAGCAACATTCCAACATTATACAAACAATGTTTAAAATGTGTCCCTGGTTTTTGGGCTTTTGTCCCCCCCCCCAAATAAATTTTGGCTTTTTCCAGATTTCTTGTGCTGCAAAGTTCAGAGATACAGCTGAGTGTTGAGTAGTTTTTACAAGGAGCTGAGAGCTGCAGGGGAACAAAAGTTTGGTGCTGCTTATGCTGAATCAGCTTATGTTGGAAATAGCACAACAGGTAAAGTACTTGCTTTTGATGCAGAAGGCTGTCGGTTCTACTACCACAGTTAGTAGATCTATTGTTGATAGTGTGCTCTGTTGTAAAAGGGATGGATGCTGCAGTCCCCTTTGGTAAAGATACTAGTAACTATGAACCTGTTATCAGTTTGCCATCCATTCTCTATTGTGATATTACTAGCATTATAATTTTTTTAATGCAACATAGGCAATTTATTTCTCAAGGGCAACAGGCACTTTATTTGTAGATGAAACAATGACATATAAAGTTGTTTGCTAGCAGTAACCTCTTCATTTGTTAACAGATTTCTTTAATGTGGAATTATTTAGATGACTTTTACTTCTTCATAGATTGTGCATATTTACTGATACTGGCAGACTGTAGAAGTTTGAGTAGACCTTTATGATGGAAATGTTCTGAATTGGGCAGTTTTGTCATTACTGGTGCATGCATTTTGTTTCATTGTTTACTGGAAAAATGTTCAAAACAAATTTAAAATGCCCTCTAACAACTGTACTGTATTGTACAAGGAATATAATTTAATACAGTCAGGAAGGTGTATCAAAGAGCATGTGTATGTTTCACGTTCAAGGGGCCTATGATTTGAAAACAGCCCAAAATTAATATTTATCTGTCACTGGCAAAATGTATTTTCTTTGAATGTGGGTTTCAATGCTGTTTCAATGAATGTGAGTTTCAAGGGCAGAGAAGTTTTAATGCTAAGTCTATTTTCATTGTGAGACTGCATTGCTTTGTTTAGCAGATATCTATTAGGGATTATGCTGTAAAATATAAAATAAAACTTTCAAATGAAATCCATATCATTGCAGAAGTAAAGCAGTATGCACATTACAGTGTTTATGGCAAATGGGACGAAAAAAACAAGGAATGGGACATTGGAATTGCTGCAGGGGGGGTGCTCCATTCGACCATGATTTTGTGAGGGGGGGAAGGGCAGCAAACTCTGAAAGCCCTGGCTGAACTATACCTCTCAACTGTCCAGAATTTTGCAGAATGAATAGATTTTTGCTTCTTATTTTTGGTTTGTTCCTCATAAAAATTGTGGTTTTCTGCCAAATCATTTAGGAATGAAGTCACTAAATAATGACAGACATTAAGTTTCAGACATCATAACCCTCAGAAAAATGAATGCTAAAGCAAGACCTGTTATTCTATCAACTGTCTTTTTAGTACTGTTTGTATGTTCCCCCAGTATATTTGGCCTTATCCAGATTTCCTGCATTAAGAGGTTGAGAGGTACTTGCAAATAAATCGCTTTATAGAATTAGGAATATCCAAACCTCTCAACTGTCTCCAATTTTGGCTCAAAATGTTGCTCTCCTCCTAGTAATCCCTCTGCAAAATGGCAATTTTGGAAGAAAACGTGGAGGGTTTACAATTATAAATAACTGTAATGATTAGATTATAGATTACTTTTATTTCAGAAATGCATGTAGATGCTCTTATTTTATCAGCTGCTCAAGTTAACAGTACTAATTTGAAAAAGGTGTCCCTTCTTTGACAGGTTCCCAGCTGTATTGTGTGACAATTTTATATTTTTACATAACATATTTGGTCTGTTTTTCATAAAATTGTGGTTTTTCTGGCAAATTAGTAGCAAATCATTAAAGACTGAAGTTAGAAAATAATGGCAGACATTTGAGTTTCAGATTTCATACCCTTCAAAAATTCATACTAATGCAAGACCTACTACTATTCTATTATCCTTGTAAGTTTATAAGAGCAATATTTAAAAATTGTCTTTATTTTTGGGCCTGTGTCCCACTTCTATGTATAGCTTTGTCCAGATTTCTTGCTCTGAGGTTGAGAGGTATGAGTGTCAGAGCCATCACCGTCAGTCAGAGACATTTCAAACTGTGACCTACTTGTTGCACTCCACTCCCCATTGTAGTGGCTATGGATGTGACCAAGCAAGGCAAGGAGCAGTTATGCAGTGTAAGTGTGCAGAGTATTCCCCCATTCAAGGTAGACCACAAGTATGACCGTGGCTTTTCATCTGTCCTTGATTTTGCAGAATGTTCTGTTTTTCTGTCATATTTTTATACTGTTGATTTATGCTTCTTATTATTCAGGAAATGCATGCTGTCGCAGTGCCCTGTTGCTCTGTGTTTAAGCAGCAATGCTTTAATGACCATCAGGAAAGCTTGCTGGAGATTGTAAGATGCAAGTAAGCTTTAATAAGCATACTGTTAAAGAATTACCAACTTCGTAAGCCTTTTCATTGTTGCCATGCAGAGAATACTTACATAACTAGATAACGTATAAACCTTAGGTATTGAAATGCATATGACAGTATTTGTAATAAAGGACAGGATTACAGTATTTTCAGAAGCTCTTTACATTTGTTGGAGACTTGCAGTTATCTTTACAGGCTTTACCTGTAAACTAAACAGAAGGCCAATGTGTCATGTGTGGTCCATAACTTGTGCATTAATCCTTTAAGCAATTTATTTTGAGCTTGTTTCTTGTTCACTGTTCATTTTTTACTTTGATCATGTGTTCTCCATGAAACAAGTAGATAGTTGTTGTCAGGCAGCAGGTCTTTTTTGGATAAGAAGCATTTTTAGAAGTGGGGGTATCACAGAGACTGCTACTTTCAGCATGTTACATGGTAATTTTATAAAGCTAAATATAAATTATAATTAGAACTGCAGTGCAAGAAGTGGTTTAAGCTGAGAGCTGCTTGTTTTTTTTTTTTATACTTGATTTTGACTGGCATTCCAGTAATGTATTTAAAAAGCAATTTATTTTTTCATACCTCATAACCTTTGTGTTTCCGTCTAGATATTAAGTAAGTTGTTATGTAGCCAATGCATTGAAATATTTTTTTCTTCTGCACTTCATTTTTGTCTTGATTGGACTCTCGTAATGACGGTTTGGCACCCAGGGCAAAGTATTTAATTAAAGTTCCAGTTGTTGTGGTTTTGAACATAGCCCCACCCCTTTCTAGTTGGCCACACCCCTTCCCATTGGCCCCACCCATTCAGCTACCTCCTGCAGCCCCCTTTAATTTAAAGTCACCAGCCGCCACTGCCACCAACTACTGCCAGACGTCTATCATTTTCTATTTTTGCCAGCCGTTTCTTGTTCCAACTTCTGCAGGTATGAGTCTTTCACAAAGTAGAGAAAGATCTTTGTCTCTTTCTCAAACCAGCTTTGAGCAATACCCTTGCCCTTTACAGCTGCTGCCATCCTACAAATTGCCAGTAGAAAAGTATGTAAGGTCAAGACAGAAGAGAAGAAGGTGTCACACCATCTGAGGTGTGACATCAGCATGTCCAACCCATTAAACCATATAGGGATATTATCTACAGTAGCAGTGTCAATGCTGGTTTATTGATAGACACATGGACTTCTTTGTTTTTTCTTACCTGTGCCTGTGTGAAAAGAAATCCATGAATAACTGTGGAAGTGGAAATGACTTTCAGTGTTTATTTTTTTATTCTCAGGAATGTACTGTCTAAGCCACAAGAATGTTATTATGGTGTTATTATAATGTGTTATGACAGCATGGCTTGAAGATTTGTTCTAATGAAATTATTTTCTAATTCCATAATTGCTATTTTATGAATTTAATAAAGTATTTAAAATGTACTGCTTGCCTCCTCCAATGAAAATGAGTAGTATTAAGTGATAAGGAGTGCTATGGTTTGGACTGCATCTGCCATAGGGAGCATTACACTCCAACCTAAATATTAACGCAATACAAATAAATTCCTATTTAGTACTACATAGTTAACTATGATTAAGAAAAGTTATGCACTGCCATGCATTCCTGTGCTCAGCTCCCCTCAGCATAGATTGTCCATGAGAATCTGAATTTTTTTCATGCCTATGAGGGCATATTCATCAGTGCGTAATACTGTGATTCATAGACTTCAGCTTGGTAGAGGTTTGTTTGCATAAGAAGTGCAGAAATGATCCACAGTTTTCACAATTGGACATTTAGGTGCCATTTTTGACTGACCACAGCCAAGCTTGGTGGAATGTGATTTGCGAAAGCATGAAACAGATAAAACAAGGTAATAAACACAATTGTAAATTAATTGAAAACTAGGCAAATTCAATTCAGTTAATATTATCGTATAAAAGTATTGGTTGTAGGGTAAGATGAAATAGATATGCCATTGCTATATAGATTTTCTTCAATCATTCTTTATGACTTGTAATATTAATAGGCATTTGCACTGCAGATAATTGAATACTAGTGGAAGTCTGACGTATTTATTAACATATTGATGGCATCTATTGTTATATACTGAAAGGGTTGCCTTTGTTTCTTTTGTTAATGCTGGTATACCTTTGCTCTGAACTTAGATGTCATCTCTGACAATCTCTACTACTGCATATAGTTTGGATGATCGGATGATGTTTTGACTACTGTGTTGCAAGGTTATTGAGTAAGCCTCTTGTGTGTAAATCTCTTTTCACTAAGGGCATTCATAAATGTTTTTTCATGTGTATGCATGATGCCACAAGCAGGGATCCAAACAGAGGAAGGACAGTTTCAGCCCTGAGGAGAACAGCATCCCCATGGAGGCTCTCAGGCATATGGCAAACACCTTATTGCAAAGGGTGGCCAAAACAGGATGAGAGAGCTAAGGCATGGAACCAAGCTGGTATGGAAACAAATGTGGTTGAAGGGAGGAACCATATATTAACACAGTGCAGCAAAAGGATGTCTGGCTTTGTGGGATATGCCTGAGCAAAAGCTAGGCAGAACATAGCTGACAATTGTTGTACCATTGGGGACCAGCTCCTACACTAATCCTTCAACTGGTAAGGAGTACCTTCTCTCCATATGGGGAGATTGCTATGCCACAGATGTTATTGCCACATGCATAATCAGAGGTGATGTGGATGCCACATGTATAGTTAGAGGTGATGTGGATAATGGCAAATTCCAATCTCAGCATCAGCCACTCTCATCCTGTCAGGAAGGTTATTGCATCTCTGATGGCAAAAACACATACTACAATATGATACAGATGATATCTGGGTAAATATAACACACAACATTTCTTATAAATAGGTTTGTCCCCCATTTCTGTCTTTACAGAAAGTGGCTAGACTTTGCATGGCAAGTGTGCTTAATACCTACAAAAGTTATTACTGTGGCCAAAGTTCTAAGTAACCATGTCATCTTTTACTCATTCACATGGTGAGCCACAGAAATGAGCAATTCTGTTATGTAAGCACAGCAGGCAGATATTGACAGCAGAATGGTGGTTGACAATGATGGCATAAACGTCATGTTCATGATAAAGCCTGCGAACAGTGGCACTCGGTGTTTTGGGAGGATCAAACATCCCACACTGTAGGCAGTGACCCAGGCTGACAGATATGTAGATGAGGACATTACATTGCAGGAATTACAGGAAAGAACTCCATGGAACTGAACACCAGTGTTTGCCAAACCACAAGGACATGTTCATCAAGATTATGCAATCTCAGAGGTAGCAATATCCACTGTAACACCTGTAAAAAGGGGTAACAGGCAAAGGCATGTATCAAATCTAGCTCTGTATACACAGAAAGCCTTGTCTGCCCAGCAGCAAATGTGCTGGGATATTGTTCCTAGGTTCATAGGTTCATAGGTTGGTACTAGGCTATCGCCCCTAGGGCCTATACAAGCCTAGCCATAACAATTCCCTGGATATTTCTTCCCACAATATTTACTTTCCTGGACCCCTGTCTAGCAGGGCTACTGACATGATCCCCGGGGTGAATTTCCTATCTCCCATCCAGTCATCAAGGTTCCTTTTGAAGAGGCCAAGGAGGCACTCTACTTGACATGTATGGGCAGTCTATTCCAGACTATGGGGAGTCTTTGGGTCAGGAACCTATCCCTCCAGCATGTTTTGTTCATTCTGATGACAAGGTTTAGACCCCTGGAGCGTGTGACTCTGAGGGACTGGGATTTTTTTAAGTGCATGCCCAACTGCTCAGGGTTTGACATGGCCTTGTATGTTAAGCAGAGATCACCACTGAGTAGATGATATGCCACAGAGTATAGCTGGAGTTGTTTTAGATGGTCAGCATAAGGCATCTGCTTTAGGCCTGTGATTCTTTTAGTGAGGTATTTCTGTGGCCTTTCCAGCTGTTGCAGATGTCTTGTGAGGTACATACCAAACAGGGCATTAAACTCTATAATGGGTCTAATGAGGGATGAGTACAGTGGGACAATGACCTACTTTTTTCTGGATGAAAAGCCCTTAGTTATGAGGTGTGCCACATAGAAGGATTTCCTGACTGTTGTGGTGATGTAGTTATCGAAGGTGAGATCACCGTCCAACTGTGTTCCTAATTCTCTCATCACACTTTCGATGTTTAGTGTACTACCACCTATGTAGTAATTCATGGGTACATGTTTTTTCCAAAGGGGATAACTATACATTTCTTGGCATTAAGCTTGAGCCCATGGCTCTGGCACCAGGCATCTGTTTCTGAAAGGCCCATTTGTAGAATATCCACATCATTTGGGGATTCAATAATGGCTCGCAGTTTGCAGTCAACTGCGAAATTTGTTAGCCAGAGTTCCTTAGTGTTGGCCTGTACTTCAGAGAAGTAGATGCCAAACAAGAGTGGTCCCAGGACTGAGCCCTGAGGTACTCCACTTGTCACTTGTCTGGAGTTGGATTTGGAGTCGGCTACTTTTACAGTCTGGGTTCTGTCAGTAAGCCAGTTGGCAACCCATCGAGTGATGCAGGGATTTATGCCCAGCTTAGTAAGTCTATCTATGATTCCAGAGTGGGGGATGGTGTCGAAGGCCTTGGCGAAGTCCAGATAGGCTGTGTGAACTGCCTTACCCTTGTCCACAGCTCTGGAGACTGATTCAAAGAAGTCAATCAGGTTCAGGAGACAAGATCAGCCCTTCACAAACCCAAACTGGGTGGGGTCCAGTGTTTGAAGGTCGCCAATGTCCTTGTTTGTAAGTTCCATGATAATGCGTTCCATGCCCTTGCAGATCAGGCTCGTCAACCTGATGGGACGGTAGTTCCCGGGATCTGAGGTGGATCCCCTTTTGTGGAGTGGGATACATGTAGCTGTGCGCCACTCAGTGGGCATGAAGCCTGAGGTGAGGCTATGATTAAACATGACACATAGCTGAGGTGCCAGTTCATTTTGTAGTTCATGTAGTACACAGCCTGGGATGTCATCTGGTCCCATGGATGCTGTATTCTTAGCTTTTTAGAGTGCAGTTTCTACCTGTGTGGCCATGATTATCAGAATTTGGCAATCTTTTGGTATTGAGATGGACTCTTTAGGGGGTGAGGGGGGGGTGAATTTGGCACTAAATCGATCTGCCAGGATATTGGCAATATCCTTGGGATCAGTATATTTAATGCCATTCTGTTGTAGCTCAGAGCAGATCTGAGCATTGCCATTTAGATTCTTGACATAACTATAGAATGCCTTGTGGTTGTCTTTGGAATCTTTGGCAATTTTATTTTCATAACTAGCTTTTGAGGATTTTATGAGGAATCTCAGCTTCTTACTTGAGGGAGTTTTTTGCATTCTGGTATTTTCCTCTTTTCTGCAACAGTTTCTTCCTTCTGTTGTATAGTTTGTTTATAGCAGGGGACCACCAGATTGGCTTCCTTCTTTTGGAGTAGAGCATCTTGGTTCTATTTGGGATGGCTCAATTCATGCACGATTGGATGTGCTCATACAGTGCCTTAGTGTATGATTCTGCAGTCGAACTTTCAGATCCCGTCTGCATGGGTGTCATGATGTTTGTCACTTCTGACATCAGTAGCATGAAGTTGGCTTTCAAGAAGTTTTTTAAGGAGGTTTCCTTACTGGGGGGTGGGGGTGGGATGTGGATATTAAGGGTGATTTGCTTATGGTCAGACCTGACCAATGAGGAGGTGACCACTGGTGTGGAGCATCTATCTCCCATGTTGGTAATGACCAGGTCTAGGATATTGAAGCCCCTGGTGGGACAATGAATTAACTGATCCAGGGCGTTGGAATTTATGAATTCCAAGAACCGTTGGGAAAAGGAGTTGGTACCCGAGTAGTTTTCCCAGTTATTGGCAGGGTAGTTGAAATCATCCAGTATTAGAGTGTTTGGTTGTATAATATTTTCCAGTATGTTTAGAAGGTGTAGTGAGAATTCTGGGTCATGGTGGGGGATCTGTAGCAAGCTATAATTTGGATTGCAGTCTTACCTAGTGTTAGTTGCACCTGGAGAATTTCAGATGCATTGTGTTGGGCAACTAGCCTGGAGGTGTGAATATCCTTGGTGAATATGGACACTCCTCCACCTTTAGTGTTTCGGTCTTGGTTTTGTGGCCAAAAAGTGTAGTAAGAGTTGTAGCCTGGTATTGCAGGGGTGCTCTCTGGAGCCTTGAACAAGGTCTCAGTTACTGCGCAGATATCGATGTTCTCCATTTTTAGGAGTGCCTCGAGAGAGTGCATTTTGAGGTTTAGATTTCTAGCATTGAGTAGCATTACCTTCAGATTTTGCATGCTTGTAACTGTTATGGTGGTGGTTTTGTCCTTTGAACCTTGCCTAAAAAAGACACTATAGGGGTGGCAATATCTTTAGCCAGTAACCTGAATCCCAGGGGTGACAGGTGCAGACCATCTCTGGCAAAGCATTGTGGTTTGTCGATCATGTCTTCTCAGGCAGACAGATACTGGATCCCCTTTGAATGACACCAGAAGCTTAGCCAATTGTTGAAGTC
>NC_056729.1:212477849-212535349 GCF_019279795.1 Protopterus annectens | reverse complement strand
TATATATATATATATATATATATATATATATATTTATAAAGAGAGATAGAGATATAGATATGGATATAGATATAGACAGATAGCGCTCTAGAGCTCTAGAGAGATGTATCGATGTATGCACACACATTCACACACACGTGTCTCTCTTTTTGAGAAAGTTTTAATTCTAGAGCTCCGATCATGTTACCTTAACAAGGCATATATAGGGGGTTATGAGTCTTTGGCACTCCCTTATATTGTTTTCTGGCTACAAGGGTTAGCTTCATATATGTAGCTGTTGAACTTCACAGTAATCTTCATCTGATATTGACAGTTAAGCCATGCTTTGGCTTTTAGCATTTTATTGGAATCATTGCAGAGCTTGGCACAGCATTATAGTTATTTTTTTTGCTGGTAAGAACTTTAATTCCTTAATTATGACTAGTTCCCCTTCCTCTCAGGGCCTCACTGTCTGTTGTTCCTCTGGTTATAAGTTTAACTACAGTAAAATATACTGATTCTTCTAAAGGCTGCACCAAATTATTTTTTTTCTAGAAAATAGGAAACATCAGATACAAAACACTTGGCCAAAAGATCTAAATGCTTCTTTTAATTTTAAATTGCCATTTTTTTCACTACAGAGCAAACCTTCCTTATAAGTGATCATAAGCCTATTCATATGGGTAATGATCTGGCTACTGATTGTCTTGGAATTGTTTTGATATTATTGCCCTGTTCTCTTTGCGGATGTTCATTAACAGGAATGCAGAGTTCGGATTATTACAGAGTTATCCATTTTTGTTTTGCAATAGAGCTGGTGGTGTGGCAATTATCACTGAGGAAAAAATGGAATGCAAGGTACGGAGAGCAGAATCCACAACCAGGAACACGTAACTTGCGAAATAAACGTTTATTGTGAAAAACACTCAGTCATTAACGCTTTTACAAATAACAATTGCATTTTCGTCCTCACACTGGACTTTATCAGATTTTAAAAAAATCTCTGAATACCATTTATATACACTTAATTAAAACTCCTAACCAATATATTACTAACCAATTAATTCAAATCAACCAATCAACTTCACTTATGGGCTCATGAATTATTCATAAATATTTCATCATACCTATATAAAATCACTATTTCCAAAAATTAATTTATTTATAAAAACTTTTGCTAAATAAATAAATTATTTAACTTACACAACCCAACTTATTAAAATTCATATCAGATAATAAATAATAAAACCTAAATAAGAATTATAATAAAATATATTTAGAAATTACATAATACTGACAGAGCACCAAGATTTAATGAAATAGCACCACCTAGTGTAAAAAATCTATTGCACTAATTCTCATAACTCAATTGCCTTTAGTTTTAAAAGTGGACGTATGGATATGTATTCATTTAAACCTGTTTTTTTATTGGCCTCTAGTGTTACTTGCCACCATAGTTCCCTATAACTTATAGTGTCTTCCCAAGGACCCCCTCTACTGTTAATTTTAATATGCTCTATTACAAAAAAATTTAATTTACTCTCTTTGCATATTTTAGAGTGTTTGTATAGAGCATTTGTTTCTTTTTCTCTCTTTATATCATAGTTATGTTCATAAATCCTCCTTTTTAGGGTCCCTTCTGTTTTCCCTACATAAAAGGAACAACATTTTACACAGGTGGCAATATACACTAGGCCCTTTGTTTCACAATTATATATTCCTTTACTACTAATCAATCTTTCCCTACTCTCCAAAACAATTTTTTCTTTATTAGCAATAAATTCACACTGGTTACACTTTCCACATTTGAAGGTACCTGTTTTTCTTCCACTAATACTACTACCAATCTTTTTAAATTCCTTCTTCTTGTGTTCCAATATATCCTTAATACTATTGGAATTTCTAAACACTATCTTAGGTATACTTGTTACTATTCCTTCCAAATCTGTAAGAGCTCTAAATCTGGCCCATTCCTTTTGAAAGATGGATTTAGTAACATGATTTAAAGCATTATATTCCAGGATAAGGGCATGTTGGTAGTCTTCCTTGACATTATTTTCTTCCCCTTCCATTTGTCTCTTGTTATTTTCTTTTTCTCCCAGAATAGGTTTAATTCTATTTGATCTTTCTATTTCTACCCCATACCCTTATATTGCTGATAAATTCTTTTGGATACCCTCTGTCTAAAAACATATTTTCCAATAATACACACTCCTTCTTAAAATCCTCATTATTATTCGTCATCTGTGACCCCCTAACAAATTGTCCTTTGACTATATTCTTTTTACAATGGGTTGGATGTGCACTTTCATAGTGCAAAAATGAATTGCAATAGGTTGACTTTCTATATATCTTCATTTCAAAGGAATTAATTCCTTTATATACTTCAATGTCCAAATATTGCAAACTTATTTCTGACTTGTTATAAGTAAATTTAAGGAAATCTGTTGTTTCTTGAATATAAGTCAAGAACTCATTTAGTTTCTCAACCCCCCACTGTCCAAAAAATAACTATATCGTCCAAGAACCTTCAATATAGCTTCCAACAAGTATTAAAGCTCGAATTGAGAATGTATGCCTCTTCCCAATTGGCCAGTACTAAGTTGGTGAAGGTAGGTGCACAGGCTGCACCCATGGCCACTCCCTTTATTTGTTGGAAAAATTCTCCATTGAATATTAAGTAATTATTTTTCAAGACCATATCCATTAAACCTGTGCACACTACCTTCTCTTTATGACTCAATAAGCTATCTTGAAAAACTTCATCCTCAAACATTCTCATACCAGCAACATATGGAATAGAGGAAAATAAATCCACTATATCAATAGTGACAAACAACAAATCTCTAGAAAAAAAGTCTGGTTTAATTTCCCTTAATAGATCCCATGAATCCTTCAAAATGACTTTTCTATTAATCCAAATATGTTTAGCTTTTATATATATATATTTGGCTAGTGGAAATGTTTTTGAGCCATCTGCAGACATTATAGGTCTAAGAGGGGGATCCATATCATCCTTATGAACCTTCGGGATACCATATATTACAGGTATTTTTGGCTTGTCCACTCTTAAATAGGAATACATTTTCCCATCTGTACTTCCTTCTTGAAACATAGCCTCTAATACCATATCAATTCTTTAATATGCTAAATTTATTTCATTTTTAGAGACCACCGAATATTTTGTTTCATCTCTAAGTATACAGTTCATTTTACCTTCATATATAATGGTATCCATAGTTACCGCCCCTCCGCCTTTATCTGGTTTCATTATTCTTACATTTTGATTAATTCTTAAGTCATTCAATATCTTATATTCTCCTTTATCCATATTCATTTTATATCTTACTCTATTTTGCATTTTTCTCAATTCATTTCCATTACATCTTCTAAGTTCTTGAGTTGAAGGTGAATAGGGGGTTTGAATGTAGATTTCTTATTTAATGTCTGGTTATTATCCAATATATTAAACCTTTCATTTTTAAAAAACAAGTCCATGTTGATTTTTCTTAAAAATAATTTGATATTGAGGAGTGTGTTTGTCAAATCACCTTTTGTTTGTGGAATAAATTTAAAACCTTTTCCTAATAAACAAAAATATTCTTTCTCTAGTACCACATCACTGTAATTATAAATATTAAATTCCTTAAAAATATTTTTGTTTCCAACTGTCACAATTTCTTGCCCATTTGTATCCAAATTTGGGTCAGGGGTACAACTGTCTAATACCCCCCCCCCTTCTCCCCCCTCTCATCCGAAAATTTCCTTTTTCAGGTCTCTGATAAAAATAAGTTCTCTGTTCTCTCTCTAAAGGCGGAAATTCTTTATCATATTCATTCCATCCCCCATCATCAAAATGGTTTTCTAAATTATGTCCTTCCTTTTCTTTCATCCTACCATTATTATAATATACACTTTTTTTATATGTATGGGATGGAGGGGGGCTAGCCTCATTTTCATAATCCTGTAAATCACGTTTTAATTTCTCCATTTTTCTATCTATTAAACTCTTACATTTGTTGTCTATTTCATTTCTTACTTTTAAATATTTATCTCTCTCTTCTTTAATACTGAACAAAAGGTCTTCCTTAATAAGCCCATCCAATTCATTAATATCTTTTTGCAATAATTCTAAATTCCTGTTATTTTCTTTAATAATTAACTTCAAAATATCTAAACCACATTTATTAAAAACTTTCATTAGTTCTTTGTGAAACAATGATCCCATTTGTACATTGTGTGGGTATTTATAAATTCTCAACCCTTTAGGAACAATGTTCCTACTGATACATTCCATTAGATAGGCATTCTCTATCGACAGAGATCTATATTTAAACATTAGTTTAGATACACTGTCCATTTTTTTATTGAAAGAGTCTTCATTTTTAGGTCCCTTACTAGGGACACTATTAATATTGAAACAATATTTCTTATTCAACCAGTCACAAGTCTCTATGGGTCTAGGTGATGGAACAGTACCTGAATTAATTCGACCCACTTGCGACACATCCAAACCCACTCCGCTGTTAATATTGTCTATACTAGCTTCCAGTAACACTCTCGGGGTGGCTGCAGGATTAAAGGATGCACCACTCGGTTCCTTAGGGTCGCTGGCAAAAACTCCATCGCCAATAAGCTCCATCTTCCTTTTGTGCTTGTTTGAAATCAGCTCGTCAACGTCATTTCCTGCAGCTTTGTGCGCCTGTGTTTTAGTCCCCACTAAGGACTTACACAGCGGTGTGAATAAATACACTAATTCGGTTAGTTGTCCGATAAGTTTCCGCGACTCTCCCAGGTCGTCATGTCCTTTCAGAGGCGAGGAACTCCTCTCCATAACCAAACCGCAACAAAAACTAATAAACCACTGAGCGGAAAGCTTTCCAAGTAAAACCAACCAAGAAAAAATGGAATGCAAAGTACGGAGAGCAGAATCCACAGTCAGGCACACGTAACTTGCGAAATAAACATTTATTGTGAAAAACACTCAGTCATTAACGCTTTTACAAATAACAATTGCGTTTTCGTCCTCACACTGGACTGCATCAGATGTTTAAAAAATCTCTGAATACCATTTATATACACTTAATTAAAACTCCTAACCAATAGATTACTAACCAATTAATTCAAATCAACCAATCACCTTCACTTATGGGCTCATGAATTATTCATAAATATTTCATGATACCTATATAAAATCACTATTTCCAAAAATTCATTTAAATTATAAAAACTTTTGCTAAATAAATAAATTTATAAAAATATCGCCTGAACAGGGTAAATGCTCCAAC
This sequence comes from Protopterus annectens, assembly GCF_019279795.1. Lineage (NCBI taxonomy): Eukaryota > Metazoa > Chordata > Ceratodontiformes > Protopteridae > Protopterus > Protopterus annectens. Next base: position 212,530,082 of record NC_056729.1, on the reverse strand, counting down.
TAAAACAGCCAAACACAGTAAACGAAAATAAACTGAAAATAGTAGGAGCAAACCACAGTAGATAAACCACGAGTTCATGTAAAAAGTCCACAGAACAAGTACAAATACTGGTACAGGTTAGCGCTTTCACCTTACGGCTTCTTCAGACCTATTGATTTCAGCGCTTTCACCTTACGGCTTTAGCGCTTTCACCTTACGGCCTTAGCCCATACACTAGTATATACATGTGTATAGGTTATCTTATATATGCAAACACCAAGTATATTTGTTTTAGTATAAGTTTTATGTTTTGTTGATATGAGATCTTGAAAGGTGTTGTATATCTTTTTTGTGCTGGCACTTTAAGAAAGAGTAGTTTTCGCGCTTTTTTAGATTTAAATTGTGGGATGTTTTGGAGAAATCTATAGGTCTGAAGAAGCCGTAAGGTGAAAGCGCTAACCTGTATCAGTATTTGTACTTGTTTTTGATCTTGTTAAAGAACAGTTTGTGAACTGAATGAGTCTCAGTCCTTATTGTTTGGGATATTAGGAATCTTGAAGTTCTGTGGACTTTTTACATGAACTCGTGGTTTATCTACTGTGGTTTGCTCCTACTATTTTCAGTTTATTTTCGGTTAAATAAATACATTATTTAACTTACACAACCCAACTTATTAAAATTTATATCAGATAATAAATAAATAAAACTAAAGGCAATTGAGTTATGAGAATTAGTGCAATAGATTTTTTTACACTAGGTGGTGCTATTTCATTAAATGTTGGTGCTCTGTCAGTATTTTATGTCATTTCTAAATATATTTTATTATAATTCTTATTTAGGTTTTATTATTTATTATCTGATATGAATTTTAATAAGTTGGGTTGTGTAAGTTAAATAATTTATTTATTTATTAGCAAAAGTTTTTGTAAATAAATGAATTTTTGGAAATAGTGATTTTATATAGGTATCATGAAATATTTATGAATAATTCATGAGCCCATAAGTGAAGTTGATTGGTTGATTTGAATTAATTGGTGAGTAATCTATTGGTTAGGAGTTTTAATTAAGTGTATATACATGGTATTCAGAGATTTTTTTTAACATCTGATGAAGTCCAGTGTGAGGACGAAAACGCAATTGTTATTTGTAAAAGCTTTAATGACTGAGTGTTTTTCACAATAAACGTTTATTTCGCAAGTTACGTGTTACTGGCTGTGGATTCTGCTCTCCGTACCTTGCATTCTGTTTTTTCTTGGTTGGTTTTACTTGGAAAGCTTTCCGCTCAGTGGTTAATTATCACTGAGGGTTAAAGCCATGAGCTATTAATGAATTGTTTCCTGAATTCTAGGGTTTGAGTTCGTCAGCCCCCATTTGCCTACTGTGTGATTCTGATCATGCCAGTTAAGCAGACACTTCTGTGTGGAAATTAGTCTTGACTCCTGCCTATTCTCATGGACTACGTGCCATGCAACAACCAATGAGCTCCTGCTAAGGGAATTCTAAGGATTAACTGTGCACTGCATCCATCACACACTCATACCCCCAATATCATCTAACAGTTTCTGATATTAATGGGAGTCTCATAAATCTCAGGTTTTACTAGAGATCCTCATTTTCTTCAATATTTAATGAGAACTCTGTTCCACATCACTACCCAACTATCTAGATTTTCTTAGAGGGAGTGCTTTCACCAGATATAGTTTTGGATACATTTTGATTTGCCCACTCTCCCAATCGAGAATTTATTCTTTGAGAGGTGACGTATTAAATGATTACTAGACATCAACCAAGATAGTAATGCACCCATACACACGCACACACACACACACACACACACACACACATATATATATATATATATATATATATATATATATATATATATATAAACAGACATAGATATACACACACACACGCACACACATACACACACACACACACACTTATACACATACATGCATATATACTCACACACACACACACACACACACACACACACACACACACACACACACACACACACACACACACACACTGCTTTGAATCAGCTAGCTCTTCACACTGCCATTTTATTTCTGAAAGCACCTCTGTCCTCCTTTCTGCTTGGGCTTCTCCCCTTTTACATTCACAGTCTAAATAAAAGCATTCTCACTTAAAATCTTATTAAATTTTTTTCTAGCTAATTTTTGCAATAAAAATTCTAAGACTTTTTGTTCATGAACCTACGTTGTGTCAAATGTAACTGTAAAGTTTATTTGCTACAGTTTTTTTTTTAATTAATTTTCACTTAATTGAAAAAAATTCACTCAATCCAGATTTCTCTGCTGTCAATACTCTCAGAGCACTTCTGTGAAATGCAACCATAATACACCCTGCTCTTTCATTCAAATGAACTTTTTCCAAGACAGACTAGAAGACTTGCTGAAATTTGAGAACTCATATGTTTGTAAAGTGCATTATTTGTTTCATTTCATTTAATGGCATATATATTGTGTAGTATACATTGCTGCAAGCATAATAGGCTACACAGAAACTTCATACAGCGACAAATATACAATTTATATACAGTTGAAATTATCCCTCCTCTTTATATGTCAATCCTGTCACTTTGCTATTGTAATAAGGATCATTTGCCACATATTTGCAAAAACTATAAAAGAGCACATGAATGTGTTCCATTTCTCTTCAGAGATACTAATCTGCCCCCTGCAGTTCATTCTTGCGTTATGAAATATAGGTTCCATAGCTATGGCTTTCTCCTAACTACATACCTTGTCAGGACTTTCCAGTTATTTTTTACTTTACTATCCCTTCTATTCTGCAGCTGTCAGTACTGTAGGAATGAATTATCCCTGTCATATTTCCAATACTACCTCCTCATACATTGTTAGTTTGTACCTATCGTATCTTTCATTTTTAACTGTCCGAGTAATTTCTTCTAATACTTCCTGCTTGCAACCTCTTTTAAACACAGTTGTGAGTCTGCATACTTCCTGTTCAAAGTTAACATTGTCACATGTCAGCCTGGAAAATCCTTTTGCCTGGATTATAACTACATTCAGGAGATCTGGGATTACTGTTAGTTTAGAGTAGGCAGATGTTATTGGCATGGGGTTTATTAAACACAGTGCTGCATAGATAGCCACCCAAAACTGTTTGTGTATCACAACACCCAAAAAGTTCACCTTCAGAAATGACAATTCAATTTAAATTAAAAAAAAATGTCATCTGTTTCCAAAAATTGAAGAATAATAAATCATTTTGCTTATGCTACCAGACCATAAAACACTACCAACAAAGCAATACTGTAAAATGGTGTCCATATGTTGAACCATAAATAAAAAGGTTTCCCATTTGGCTCTGACCAAGTTATCAAAATTATGACCACCGTTCTGATTCTTTTAGCATACCAAAGCTGGTATCCACTCTGTATAAAATACATTTTAAATTGTGTTTTGTGAGTCACTCTATAAATAATGTCTCGTATCTATTGTCTTTATAACCGGGAAAAGCCGAAAGATGCAACAACAACATCTATTGTCTTCAGACCAACTCTGATAATCACCTTGTGCATAATACATTTATATTGTGTTTTGTCATTTACTCTCTATATAATGTCATGTATCTATTGTGTTTACCCCACTACTGTGATGAGTCTATAATATGGTGAGTGTGACCAATGCTCTACCTCAGTTAAATTCAAAATCAAATTAACATGCTCAAAATTATGTTCTCCACATTATATTCAAAAGAAAATATCAAGTTGCAGGTAAGGTTATGGAAGATCAGAGATGTACAGGTGGGGGACTGAGTATGTATGTGTGTTTGCAGGAGTGACTGGTATTGGATGACTGTGTGTGAGTATGTGGGTGTGTCTACTTGGGAGGTTGCAGTGGTTGGGGTTAGTTAAAGGATCAATATTTTAGATGTGTATGTAAATGTATGTGTGGGGGTGGGGAATAGGTGAGTGTTTACTTGTATCTGAGTGAGTGGGATGTCTTGTTGAAAGAATGTCTGTGTGAGCGTATGGTATCATACCTTTCAACCTCTTAGCACAAGAAATCTGGACAAAGCCTAAATAATGGGGGGATGCAGAGATTTTAAATATTGCTGTTATAACCTTAAAATTGTTAAAAATACAGTTTTCATGTTAGAATGCATTTTTTGGAAGGATATGAAGTCTGAAACTCAGATGTATGTCATTCAGTTACTTCATTTCTCTGAGATTTGGCAAAAACACACACAGATTTTATATGGAACAGAACCAAAATATGAGGCAATAATCTGAGCATCCAGCAAAAATCTGGACATTTGAGATGTATGTTGATGTGTGTGTCTTGGTGTGTATTAATTTCAGAATGTATGCGGGAGAGTGACTGGGAGTATTTCCTCTTCCATCATGATTAATGGAGTGCCAGGGATGATTCCCACCAAAAATTGCCATTCTGCACAGGCAACAATTACATACAATTCAAACATATGTAAAACAGCTGATACTGGGATCTTCTCATTGCATTTAAAATGTCTCTGAATTGCATTTCACATGACCACATATAATATACCTACTGCAATAGTCAACTTACATGGCTACAACCCATGTCTCTGAATCTCTATTGTTAAAGCTCAAGAAAGCGTTTAAAAACAAAACAATGAAACATTTCCAAACACAAAATAAATATACATGCATAAGTGCAATAAAAACAAAAAAACTAAATAAACTGACAGAAGCATGATTCTTAGTAGCCAGTCAGAATATAGCTTCATCATAAATATACTTTCTCAAAATCCATCACAATGAAATGAAGTATACCACACATTTTACACAGAGAGTCTTAATGACCCTGAAATACAGCAGACAGATACACACACACACACACACACACACACACACACACACACACACACACACACACACAGAGCGATACATGTTTATGGGAGTGTGTGTGTGTGTGTGTGTGTGTGTGTGTGTGTGTGTGTGTGTGTGTGTCTGTATTTTTGCCTCTGTCTATGTCAGTGTATATGCCTCCCTGGTACAATGGTTTGCTAATTAAATTGCAGAAAAACACTAGCAGAGCATCGTCACCCCACTTTTTCCTCTTTTTCTACGCAAGATTGGGGTTTTGTGTAAACTGCTGTCATCTCTCTCAGTTTAATGCCACTCTCTTACCTTCTCAACAGCCATGCCTTACTGTCTCAGACAATCCATCCATCTATTTGCTGGATATCCTTATTTCCTCTTGCTTTCTTCTTGTCTGTCTCATATCTTCACAATGTTGTCTTCTGCTTTTCTGCACATGTGCACAAACCACCACCATCTATTTCCTTTGACTTTCACTGTGTTTGGAGCTGCCGGGCTTCTGCTTTGATGCCCTCACCTTTTCATCTGTCCCATAGTGTGCATCCTACCACCCACCTCAGGCACTTCAACTCGAGCACCTCTACTCAACTGCTGTGTCTTCACTCAGGTTTCTTTACTGGTTTCATCACTGTTTTGTACACCTTACTTTTCAGCTTATTTGGCATTCTTCTATTATACAGTACACTAGACATTGTGCTAGTTGGCCACAGCCCCTCTGATTCTAGCTTTGACCTTTTCCTTCAGACATTCCATCTCCTCAACCACCCCTTCGAGATACCTGAAGCTGTTAACCTGTTCCACTACTTTCCCCTTCTATCTCAATTCTCAGCTTCTCCTGATTTTCCCATTTGTTGCCATTAATACTGTGTTACCTGTGCTTACTTTCATCCTGTTTGTCTTCAGTTTTACTTTCCATTCCCATATACATTGCTAAAGTTCTTGGTCTACTAGTAATGCCACATTGTCTACATATAGCAACTCTGTTGATCTGTCCCCTCCTGCTTGTTTGCTAATATAGCCCATCACTATTGTTAGCAGCAGTAGGATCAGAGCTGAACCCTGATGCACACCCACTACTTCTTCCACTGGGAGTACCTGTGTGAAGTTGAAGACTGCTCATATTTGTATCACAGAGTCTTTGTGCATTCTAACAAAGTTCCTGACACTTTGAACCATCCCAGGACTGCCAAGAGCAGCTTTCCTGGGACCTTGTCATATGCCTTCTCAGAGGCTATGAATGTCCAGTTGGACTCTTTCCTCATCTTTAGCTTCTTCTCAACTATCTGTCTCACAGCAAACACTGAGCAAGTTGTGATGCATCCTGAACAGAATTTAAAATACTCATCTCCCTTATTACTGTCTACTTCTCTCTCTCTATTCATTTATCCATCACCCTCTACAGAACTTTAATGCAGTGTTGAGTTTGCTACCTCTATTCTGCCTACAGTTGGGTATGTCCCTTTATTCTTGTCCACTGACACTGGAATGCTTATTCTCCAGTCATCTAGGATAAACCTTTCTCTCCATACTGCATACTGCAATGAGTATCTTCAGGAGCCATATCTCCCCCTCACCCAACATCTTGATCATATCTGCAATGACTTCATATGCACCTGCTGCTTTCCCTTGTTGACACAAACACCACCAGCTAACTATACCTATCCTTGTGTGAGCAATAACCTATATATGAGTGTATGTACATGTGTGTGTGTGTGTGTGTGTGTGTGTGTGTGTGTGTGTGTGTGTGTATGTATGTATATGATTGTATGAATATATATATATATATATATATATATATATATATATATATATATATATATATATATATATACATATATATATATATATATATATAAAATATATATATATATATATATATATATATATATATATATATATATATATATATGTGTGTGTGTGTGTGTGTGTGTGTGTGTGCGTGTGTGTGTGTGTGTGTGTGAGTATGCATATGTGGGTATGCATATATGTATGTATATATATATATATATATATATATATATATATATATATATAGCCAACTCCATGCTCACCCATGCAGATGGACAATACAGTTACAACTGCTGAATCCTACACAAATGCACTCTATAAGCACTTACACGAGTGCATGGATCATGCTACCCAAACAGAACCAAGACACTATCCTCCAAATAAAGGAAGCCAATCTGGTGGTCCCCTGCCATAAACAAACTGTACAACAGAAGGAAGAAACTGTTGCAAAAGAGAGTAAAATCCCATGAGTGGAGGAGCTCCCTGGTCAGCTTCAGTAAGTAGCTGAGATCCCTTATAAGATCCTCCAAAGCTAGTTACGAAAACAAAATCACCACTAATTCTAAGGAAAACCACAAAGCATTCTATAGCTATGTCAAGAATCTTGATGGCAATACCCAGATCTGCTCTAAGTTAAAGCACAAAGGCACGAAAATTACAGAACCAACTGATATTGCCAACATCCTGGTAGATAGTTTCAGTGCACCCTAAAGGGACAATATCTATACAGGAAGAATGCAGAGTCCCTGTAATCACAACTATGCAGGTAAAAGCTGCACTCTCTAAAGCCAAAAACACAGCTTCCATGGGACCGGACAACATCCCAGGCTGCATTTTACATGAACTTCAGAACGAACTGGCTCCTCACTTAAGCACCATGTTCAATAATAGCCCCACATCAGGCTTTGGGCCCACTGAATGGTGCACAACAACAGTCATCCCACTCCACAAATGGGGAGCCACCACTGATCCCAGGAACTATCGACCTATTAGCCTGACAAGCCTGGTCTGCAAGGCCATGGAACGTATCATCATGAAACTCATAAACAAAGACATTGGTAACCTCCAAACTCTGGATCCCACCCAGTTCAGGTTTGTGAAAGGCAGATAATGCCTCCTGAAGCCGATCAATTTCTTTGAGGCAGCCGTCAAAGCTGTAGATGAGGGTAAGTTGGTTCACACAGCCTATCTTGACCTCACCAAGGCTTTCAACACTTTCCCCCATTCTGGAATTATAACTAAACTCACTAAACTAGGTATAAATTTCTACATCACAAGATGGATTGCCAACTGGCTCACTGACAGAACCCATACTGTAAAGGTTGCAGACTCCAAATCTGACCTCAAAGCAGTGACAAGTGGAGTACCACAGGGTTCCGTCCTGGGACCTCTCCTGTTTGGTATCTACTTCTCTGAAGTACAGACTAACAAAGAAGGCCTCTGGCTAACAAAGTTCACAGATGACTGTAAATTAGGAGCCATAGTCAAGTCCCCAAATGATGTGGACATCCTACAGAAGGGCCTCGCTGAGACAGATGCCTGGTGTCAGAGCCATCGCCTCAAGCTCAATGCCAAAATGTGCAGTGTCATCCCCTTTGGTAAAAACTCTGTACCCATGAACTACCGCATAGGCAGCAATCTACTTAACACCAAATGTGTGATAAGAGACCTTGGGACCCAGGTGGACAGCAGTCTCTCCTTTGATAGTCACATCGCCACAGTAGTCAGGAAGTCCTTCTACGTGGAACACCTCATCATAAAAGGGTTCTCATCCAGGAAAAAAGACTTCATTGTCCCTCTACTCGACACTCATTAGACCCATTATAGAGTACAATGCCCCTTTTGGAATATACCTTACAAGACATCTGAAGCAGCTGGAAAGGCCACAGAAGTACCTCACAAAGAGGATTACTGGCCTCAAACAAATGCCCTACACTGACTGCCTCAAAAAACTCCAGCTTTACTCCATAGCATATCGCCTTCTCCAAGATGATCTCTGCCTAACATATGTGAAACCCAGAGCTGTCGGACATGCTACACCTAAAGAAATCCCAATCCCTCCGAGCTACATGCTCTAGGGACCTAAACCTTGTCATCATAATAAACAGGACATGCTGGAGGGATAAATTCCTGTCCCAGAGACTTCCCATACTCTGGAACAGGCTACCCATCTATGTCAAGCAAAGTTCTTCATTAGCACTCTTCAAGAAAAAATCTTGATGAGTGGATGGGAAATAAGAAATACACCCTAGGGATCACTTCTGTGTCTCTGCTCGACAGTGGCACAGGAAAATAACTTTCTTGGCTAGCATAAGCCAGGGAACCTTGTTGGTTAGGCTTACATAGGCCCTTGGGCCAATAGCCTAATACCTACCTATGAACCTATGAACCTATATATATATATATATATATATATATATATATATATATATATATATATATATATATATATGTATATATATATATATATATATATATATATATATATATATATATATATATATATATATATATATATATGTGTGTGTGTGTGTGTGTGTGTGTGTGTGTGTGTGTGTGTATATGGTCTTACATGTATATTTTCTTGAATGTATATATGGAAACTTAAACATTTATATATTCTTATTCAATTGTGAAATATCTTGCAATGTTCTACCAGGTTCTTTATCGACTCTCATTGTATATTTTGCACACTTATGTTTTCTACCAAAAGGGGGAATATCCTCTTATTGTATACTTATGGCTGTAAAGTCTACAATCTGTATGCTAATACTCTAATGTCTCTTTTGTAAATTTTTCTTCTCTCTGCAAACCTATGGAGTTTTTCTTCAAAAGACTCGCTGAAAACAGACGCTTGTTATCCAGTTAGACTATCCTGCCAAACAAATGTTAAATAAAATAAATAAATAAATAAATAAAATAAAATAATTTTCCATAATGCTGCTGCTTCTAGGGTGGGCTACTCTTCTTTCATCTTAGGCTGAATCTGGGGCAGTGCAGCTTCTGTGGAGTTTTCTTCATTCAGAACCTACTGGAAGTACTCCATCCATCTGCCTGTAATGTCCTGTGACTGATGAGAAGGTTGTTGCAGGCATTCCATATGAAAGGTGTCTGATGATTAGCTTTATTTTTGTCTTTGCCTTTATAACCTGAGAATTTATTTGTGTCATCTTCTGAGTCACTTTCCAGAAGATGATAGACTGCCACTAATGCCTTGTTCTTTGCTACTGCAACTGCTCTCAGCCTCTGTTAGCCAACCAGTGTTCCTTCTTAGCCTGCTCCATCTTTTCTATCTCTTATTTTTGTCCTGAATTCCTTTGTTTTGATGACTTCCTGGACTTCTGCATTCCACCACCAACTTACCTTATGTACTTTATTTCCATACCTGATTCGGCTACATGCTTGTTCTACAGTCCTTGAACATGCTGTTTTGAGACACTGCCATTGTTCTCTAACTCCACCTATTTCCTTCTTTTCATAGGTTCATAGGTGTTTACTAGGTTAACAACCACAAGGGCCTTTTTATGCCTAGCCATGCATCCCAAATCTCTGACAAGTTTTGATACCCTTGATAAATGTAAGCAAGGGCCTGGGAGATGAACCATTTACAGGTTAACTGTGTCCATTAGAGACATAGATGTCAAACCAGGGATGAATGTTTGAATTCCCATCCAATTGCCCATGTTGCACTAGAATTGGGTTAGGAAGAAACTGTGCTTCACATGGATGGGGAGCCTTTTCCATAGACGCAGTAGTCTCTGGGATACATACTTATCTCTCCAGCAGGTCCTATTTATACCACAGGCAAGTTTAAGTCTTTAGAGCAAGTAATTCTGGTGCTGTCTGTTTTGTGGATTTGCAGGTTGTCCATCAGAGTGGGGTCTGACAATGCCTTGTATGCCAGGCATAGATCTACCCTCAAAAGCCTGTAGGAGACATAATACAGGGATAGGGCCTTGACGCAGTCTACATAAGACATTTTACTTATGCCATGAGTTATTTTGGTGAGAAACGTCTGTGGGCTTTCCGATTGTTGGATATGCCTGGTTAGGTACATACCAAAAGGGGCATTGTACTCGAGGACAGGTCTGATGAATGCCAAATGCAGTAGAACAATGACTTCCCTGGACTTAGATGCCATATCTTTGTTTATAAGTTGTGCAACATAGAATCATTTCCTCACCATTGAAGATACATGATGTTCAAAGGCTAGATTACTATCTCTCTGTGTCTGTAAGTTCTTGACTATTGGGTCAGCCCTAAGGAGTATGTGTCAATATGATAGTTATCAGGGATGGATGACTTCCCAAGGGATACTATTATGCATTTCTTGGCATTTAGTTTTAGTCCATGGCTCTGACACCAGTTGTTTGTCTGTGTCAGCCCCTCCTGGAGAACATTTGTGTCAGTGTGAGATTCAGTGACAGCTCCTAATTTGCAATCATCTGCAAATTTAGTCAGCCAAAGACCACTGACATTGGCTTTAACATCTAAGAAGTAAATGCCAAAAAGGAGCTGTCCAAAGGCTGATCTCTGCGGGACTCCACTTGTTACTGGCCTTTTGTAGAGGTGGACTCCCCAATTCTAACTTCCTGGTTCCTGTCTGTGAGCTAGTTGGCAATTCACTGGGTGACATGCCAGTTTGTACCTAATCTACTGAGTTTGTCAACAATGGCCGAGTGGGGTATTGTGCCAAATGCCTTGGCCAGGTCAGGGTAGGCAGTGTGAATGATTTTGCCCTCATCCATTGCGTTTGTGAACTTCTCAAAGAAGTCCACCAGGTTGAGTAGGCATGATCTGCTCTTGACGAAACCAAACTGAGTTGGGTCTAGTGTCTGGAGATTTACTATATCTCTGTTGATCATCTCCATGATAATGCTTTCCATGACTTTACATATGACTAGTGAGACTTATGGGTCTGTAGTTTCCAGGGTCTGTAGATGGCCCACCTTTTTGCAGAAGGATGACTGCTGCATTTCTCCATTCATGAGGGATGAAACCTGTTGGGGGCTACAGTTAAACAGTAATTTCAGAGGCCTTGATATGTCATGTTTCATGCTATTTAGAAGGCATCCTGGGATATTCTCTGGGCCCACTGATACAGTGTTCTTGGTTTTAGAGAGAGAATTAAGGACCTGTTCCCTGGTGATAGCAGGGGGGAGTTATATTTGATTATATTTCCTAAGGGAAGGTTGAGTGGCAGGCAGGGGTAAAGCTGGATCTGAATTTATCAGCCAGGAGGTTTACTATCTCTTCTGGCTCAGTATAGGTGGCTCCATTTACAGTGAGCTCTGCACACAATTGTGTATTGCCTTTGTGGTTGCGGACATAGCTAAAGAATGCTTTGAGCTTTCCCTCGGCCTGGGAGGCCAAACTTACCTCAAATCTGGCTTTGGTAGACTTTATTTGTCTTCTGAGTTGTTCGTTTAGTTTGATGAGAGTGCTTTTATCCTTCTGAGTGCTGTACCTCCAAACTTTTGCCATGATTCTCTTCCTCCTGTTATACAGCCTATTGATTTTCTGATTCCACCAGGGTTGCTTGTTTTTGAGTTAGTTCAGTACTTCTTCCTGGTGGGTACAGCTGCCTCTATTCAGCTATTAACATGTTTGTACAGGGTTTCTGTAAACAGTTTTGCATAGGCATCAGTGTTCTCGGAGTTTATGGAGGCTTGAAAAGTTACTAGGTTCTCACTTAATAGCAGGAGGTTAGCCTTACAGTAATTCCTGTATATTCCAAGTTTAGCCAGGGGTCCTGGTTATATTTTTACTTCAAAGGAGACTATTTTGTGGTCTGACCTTATCAGGGAAGGCATTACAGTAGTGGGTATGCAGCACTCTCCCATATTAGTGAGGACCAGTTCCGGTATGATTGTACCCCTTGTTGGTGCATTAACTGTCTGGTCCAGGTATTTTGTGTTTACAAAATCCAGGAATCTCTGTGCATGTACGTATGGTGTCGTATAGGATTCCCAGTTAATAGTAGGGTAATTAAAGTCACCCATGAATATGGTATTGGGTTGGATGGTTAGTGTTTCTAATAAGTTTACATACATGGTGTGGGTTTCCTGGGTCACAGAGGAGGACGTATATATTGCAAGGAAGTGGTATTGGATTTTGTCTATGGTGATTTGAACATGTAATAACTCAAGTGCATTGTCCTGTTGACCAGCCTTGAAGTATATTTATCTTTGATGTAAACAAAGACACCTCCATCTTTAGTCCCTGCCTGTGAAGTAGCTGGTCTAAATTTGTGGAAGGCATTATAACCTAGCACTGTTAGAGTGCTCTCCATGGCTTTAAACCATGTCTCAGTGACCACGCAGACATCAGCATTCTCTAGGGTAAAGAGAGCTTTTAGGGAGTGTTTTTTTTTTGTTTGTTTAGATTCCTAGCACTGAGCAGTAATACCTTTAGATTTTCTTGGTTTTGATTTGCTATGTCGGAAGTACTCTCAGTTTGGCATTGCCTAAAAAGGCACTATGGAGGAAGACAGTGTTTTAGCTAGTATTCAAATGCCTAGATGGGAGAGGTGCAGCCAATCCCTGGCAAAACAGAGTGGTCTCTTGACAATATCCTTCCAAGCTGACAAATATTGTACCCCCTTAGAATGACACCAGAAAATAAGCCATTTCTTAAAGTCAGTCATCTTTTGTTTGTATTATGGCATCATCCTTGGAGAAGGTAAAATATTGCTCAATGCTAGGCTCATACCAGCCTGAGACACATATTCCGAGAACTCCATGATGTCTCCCTTCATAAAGTCTAGAGAGGTACATCTCAGGTCATTTAATCACACATGGACTATGATTGTGTCATATTGGTAATTGTGGTCCAGTGACCTGAGTGCCTGCATAATGTGGCGAATCCTAGCCCTTTTAGGCAACTGACTGTGACTTTCACCTTACTCAGCCTGGTGAGAAGAACATCAGTGTGCCTCACAATGGAGTCTCCAATGACAAGAATGTTGGATTGTGAGATGGCGTGCTTTATGGGCTTAGAGGTAGAGGCTCCATGGGATGTAGCTTTATATATTGATGTGGGGTGTTGTTTTGAAAGACTGCATTTCAGCTGCTGATGGTATTTGTTATGCATTCTTCATTTAGAAGGTCTTTGTGGTTTAGGAAGGTTACATTTAAGTGCCTCAGCATATGTGGATCAATATGTCTGCTTTGAATTGTGGGTGATGGGTGCAGCTTATGTACTGCTGACAACCTTATTGACATTAGGAGCACTTTTATGTGAGAGCTTTACCTCCTGTGACATTGTGTAAATACATCTCTCACATAACATATCAGTTTGTTTGAGAATTAACTGGTTGTCAGTAAACATGAGGCAATGCCTTCATTGCCTCAGGATGCCCATATCCACCAAGCTGGTAATGGAGACAGTAGGAAAGTACATATCCATGGCAACAGACCCTTTTTTATTGATTAGACAGTTGGAGTGATAATATCAGTCACTATCGAGAGTATCCAGTTTGCAACTATGTGGACAGTGCTTGTCACCGCAAACTACTTGTCCTGTGTGCAACTAGGTATTGGAGAAATTACAATTGTGCTTTTACAGGAAAAGTGTCACTCAAGGTGTCTGGGTCTATACAGAGCACTGCCAAACACTTGACGGAAAACTAATACGTAGACCATGAAAATTTAAGGATGACGTATTTACGCAGATATTCTGAAATTAGAAACAAATCAAGCAGTACTTACTGCAAACAAAGAATTAGCTTGTCAAGAAAGATGAAAAGAGGGTAGACGCATAAACGGCTACTGCCTGGCTACTACTAATGCTGGTTTTACCACAGCTTTATTCTGTTGGGATACAATACTCCTTTGCTTCTTCTCTCACTGGAAGTAGAATGTTAGCACCAATCCCAAGATGAGAATCAGGCCTCAGTTTGTTCGGTAATCCAGTCTTGTCTCAGATTATGCAAGGGTCTGTAGATTTTTAGCCTTTTCCTGGTAGATGCCTTGAATAGCAACAAGACCAATCAGAAACATTAAGCACAGACACTCACTCTCCAACCAGAAACCATCAGGAATCAATGCACTATGTTCCTTCTCTCACCAGGACCAGAATATAAGCACAGATTCCAAGCTGTCACCTATAAAGCAGTTATTAAGCTTTCTGGTAATCAGTAGTCTCCAGGAAATAATGTCTCTGTACTCCTTCTCTCATCAGGAGAAAACAGAAGCACTAGTTCCAAAATTACTAGTGAGAGGCAGAATGTGGACTCTCCAATAACTGGTGGTCTTGCAATAGATATTTAAAGGCAAGAAGAAAAAAATGGTTTATTCTAAACACTGCAGTGTACACTAAGCAATGAAAGTGGGTAACTTAAGTTTTAGCTGTCTAAATCGAGAGCCAATATTTTTAAAAGAGCAAGACCGACTGAAAGGGGTGGACACTTTTGTATTCTGGTACTATGGAATACAGTGGGATGACCAATAAAGTTTAATAGTTGAAGGGGACTGATTTCACTAAATGATAATTTTGTGCTTACTCATACCAGCAAGAGAAAGGAGAGAGGGAAGTTGATATGTGGTCAAATTAACATAATGGGCAGACAATTAGAAAGACAGTGATGTTTAAGAACACAGCAGTAACAGGGAGTGAGGGTGGAAAAAATTCTGAAAATTCAGCTGTGGTCTCTTTTCAAGTTTTAATTTAATTTAAAAGAAGAAAACAAATCACAGCATACAAAATAGAAAAAGGCAATAAAGTAATAAAAGAACAAGAAATCAAAAGCAAACTAACCTTTCCCTCACAGCAAGTTGTGGCAGAGTCTGGGTGAGCTTTTTCAGTTTCCCTGAACTCTTCTGCTTTTCAGAGGTGCCAGAAGCTGTTGAAGATTGGGAGAGGGGGGATGACAAGGGTACTTAGTGATCTAAAAAGGGTAATTTTTTAAACTATTTACTACCACAACATAGGTTCACTTGGAGGGCATTTTAAGTTTAATCCAATTTCCATTTTGGTGCTTCAATTAACATTTCCTGATTGGTCTTACCTATCCCATGGCTGATAATTGTATATTAACTCTAGTGAGAATAAATGTGATCGCACTGTAGATAATTTGAGGGGACCCATGTAAGGAAATGCAGCATTTAGGAACTCCCTCTATCCATTAGTGGTACGGGGGGGGGGGCAATCCTGGAGTACATTTTCTATTACCCATCCTTAGATCCAAGTTGTATTTGAATATGGACAGGGGTGAGCTTTGTTTTACTTAAATGGATAGTCTGTTTGGGAACAGTGGTAGCCTCTGTGATATATATCCATCTCTCCACAACATTCAGTTTAGATACCTGGACTGAGTATTTCTGATGCCATTTGACTTGCTGATGTTCAGTAGGTCCATCTGTATTAGGTCAGAGGATGTCTTGTATGCCAGACATGTCACCTCTAAGCACCCTGTAGGATACTGAATATAGTGATAAATCTTTGAGCTGGTCCATGCAAGACCTACTGTTTAGGACTTGTATCCTTTTAGTAAGGTATCTCAGTGGGTATTCCAATTGTTGCATTGGTCTGGATAGATACATGCCAAAATGAGCATTATACAGAATAATTGACCTAATTAGGACTTTGTAAAGGGGACAATAACATCTCCAGATCTAGTCACAATCAATTTGTTTATAAGCTGTGCAATATCGAAAGACTTTCGTATGACTCTGGGCATATGCTGGTCAAAAGTTAGGTCACTGCACAGACAAGTTCCCAAATGCCAAACAACTGGGTCAGTTCTCAAGAGGCATTGTCAATTTGGCAGTTCCCTGGAGAAGATGACTTCCCAAAAGTTACGATAATTTATTTCTTGGAATTTAGTTACAATTCATGATTCTGTCACCAATCATTGTTTGGGACAAACCTTCCTGCATGACAGTTAAGTGATTTGGGGATTCAATAACTGCTCCTAACTTGCAGTCATCTTAAACTTAGTCAGCTAAAGCCCTTTGGTATTTCCTTTTACTTTTGAGATGTATATGCCAAACATTAAAACTCTCAGCACCGAACCCTGGGGGACACCATTGGTGACTGGTCTCTTCCCCTAATTTGATCTCCTGCATCCGGTGAGCAAGCATACATGTATATGCTCTTTGATTCACCTTCTTGATTGTATTAACCTGATTGTACTAAATTATATTCCTTGTATAATACAGCACCACTTGTAAGAATGTGTTTGAAATTTGTAGTTTGGAACAGTCTTCTAGTGAGGAATGAAACAAAATATATGAACCAATAATGACAAAACTACCCATTTCAGAAAATTTCAACGATAAAAGGCCATTCAGAATTCTTTCATTACAATCCACCAATGTCAGTAAATATGCAAAATCTATGCAGAAGTAAGTCATCTAAATAATTCCACATTAAAGGGATCTGTAACTAATGAAGAAGTTGCTGCTAGCAAACAACTTTATATTTCATTGTTTCATCTACAAATAAAGTACCTATTGCCTTTGAAGAATAAATTGCCTATGATACATTAAAAATGATAAGCTAGCAATTTTGCAACGTATGGCAAACTGATAATGGGTTCATAGGTACTAAGTAACTCCTCCAAAGAAGGACATTCATAGGACTGCAGCATCCATTCCCATTAAAGTACAACAATCCATCTGTATACTATGGGAGCTGAACCCACAGCCTTTTGCATCAACAGCAAGTACACTACATGTTGTGCTACTAACAATACAAGCAGTGCAGCATCAGTAGCATTAAACTTCTCTTCCCCTGAAGATATCAGCTCCTTGTAAAATCCATGTGATGATCAACTAAACCTCTCAATTTCACAGGACAAGAAATCTGGAAAAAGCCAAAATTTATTTGGGGAGGCAAAGGCCCAAAACCAGGGACACATTTTAAATATTGCTTGTATAATCTTAGAAAGTTGCTAAAATAAAGTGTTTTGTGTTACCATGTGTTTCCTGAAAGATAGGAAGACTGAAACTTAAAGAGCTGTTATTATTTAGTGAATTCAGTTCTCACTGATTTGCCAGAAAAAAAAAAAATAATAGAAAGAGACCAAAAGTACGAGCCAAATATTCTTTGAAAATCTGGACAGTGGAGAGCTATGGACTCAACTCTCTGAATCACAAGTGGTGGTGTGGGTAGAGAATTCAGGCTCTTGTTTCAGCCTGAGTAACACTAACCACTAGGTATACCTAACTGGGGCATTTTACACACACATACACACACATGCGGGAGCAGCATAACTCCTGCAAATAAAAGAACAAAACTCTCCTTACCGGCATGACCCTGGCAGCACCAATGGAACAGCAGCAGCATAACTCCTGTAACACAGAGCAATAAGAAAACAAGAACAGCTAGTTTAGTTAGTTTAACTTCCCTGTGCAAATCCATGTTAGACTGAAAACTCCACTTCATTCATTTTTCCTGACAGGTCTTGCAGCTGTAAAAGTGGTGGGGCTCCCATTCCCCCTGGCTCTATGGTTTCAGCAACCATACTGCTTTCTCTCCATTCAACTTCCAGGTCTTCAACCTATTCACTGTTGATCGTCGAGCCTTCTCTGACCACTGCTTGAGTGTGAGCAGAGCAATTACTTTATAAAGCAGAATTTTATTCCCTCTCATTTGGGGAAGTTTGCATTTTAGCATGTTTAATTTTTTATTTTGCGAAATCATGAAACAGTTGTACAGCGATAAAATTTTTCTCAAGGTAAAATTACATTGTATAAAATCAACATGAAATACTATATTTTCATTCATAATAGACTGATATTACATCTGTTTTTTAGTGCAGTTTCATCACACAAAATATAATTCAGATGATTATTCACCAATTGTTTTGTCAAGAACAAAACTGAACATTAATCAGTCATGTATTTTACAATTACTTTCTTACCATTACATACCATAGTAGACACTTGAAGGTGCACATCCATTTTCTTTCTTTCTTTCTTTCTTTTACAATAGCAGTAAATTTGCATCTCTGTCCCTTTGATTTTGATAAGTGTTATTAAAATAACTTTGTATTATATGCTACAGGTTTCGGTTTATTACATATGTCTGGACAATGAAAATTAATTAGTGTAATATTATTAATGAGGAAGCAACACCGGAAATCATATCAGACAAAGGGGTTCTATCTGAGAGAATTATTATAGTATGACATCAGCAAGTACAAGTGACACTGATTCAGATAATTCTATTACTTTTAAATAAATGGACAACATGGAAATAAAAGTCGGCAGTCAAAAACACAAGAAAAAATTGACACGTCAGTTATAGAGAAAACAATAAGTTATCTGACCTAGGATAAAATGACTTTTTTGAATGTGGCTTTTGTCCACCTCATTGACCATTAATCCCCCCAAGTCATTTCATGAACCTGTTCATTTCCTTGGTTTACCACCAGAAGGTTGAACCTGACCCCATCGAATAATGGGATTATCGACCTACTTCCACGAATCTGACAATGTCAAATTCCGACATTGTCGAAATATGACTCACCATAAACCTCGGAATGGGCTTAAACATGGGTCGAGATGGGGGTGAGATTCGTACTTCGACGATGTCGGGTTCGACATTGTTGACATTCGGCCTCCTGACTTCGACTGAAGTAGGTTCGACTTGAAACCACTTCGACCTTCTGATTGTCACCCCATTTCCTTGTGCAATAACTGCGTAGCCCATTCTTTCCTTGGGGCATGCGTTGAATTTAGACTGTGAGCCATCATATATATAAAACAGTAGACTACTATCCTCACTGTGCATGCACACAGCATCCATGGAAGGATTTGTAGTGAGCACCTGTTGTGTACACCCCTTTGTCTGCATACAGCACATTTGTATGCCCTGTCTCACATTGTGGCATCACCTTTGTTGTGATCTCCAGTCTCTACCATGGATTCTCATACAAGAAAGCACACCTGGACACACATACACGTATACCCTTCATCCTCCTACAAGGAGGTAAACCGGCAAAGTCCCATCATTTTTTCCTTCCCTCATGGCAGGTCCTGCATGTTCCTGACCCTGCAGTCAAACTCAGGTTGTCTGTGCTGTGGTCAAGGCTTTATGAATATATTACAGTCGACCTGGGACTTAATTGACTTAGCAGGAGGGAATAATGGTATTGTTTGATTTTACACAGGGTAAAACATATCTGCTCTGCGATGTGTTGCCATTTGCTATCCTACTAAATCTGAAATATTCTGATTGTGAGATATTTTGACAGAATACTTATGTTAAAATAAATTATGTACTGAACAGCATGTTGGAAAATGCTGAATAGGTCTGTGAGAAGCCATTTTTCTGAACAGCAGGTTGAAAATGCTGAATAGGTCTGTGCGAGACTATTTTTCTAAAACCTTTTCTTATTCATCATTTGTAGCTATTTTGTAAAGGCTGTGCTGCAGGAATATGATTATCAGCCTTTGTTCCTTTTTCATATAGTGTAAGGAGCAGCTTTGGCTTAGTGTTATATTTGTCTTGACTAATTATCAGTCATTTAAATGTTACAGCAAACAAGAAATATTGTGATACATAGTACTGAGAATGGCAAAGCAATACTTAATTTAAAATAAAAATGATTAGGTTACAGAGAAGTGCAATAGTTATTTCATATTACCACATTTAAAATAAGAAAACTGTTATAGACATTCAGAAATCTGTGAGGCACTGAAACATGGATGTAATTCACCTGATTATTTAACTTTTCATATGTAAAAAGTTGTAATTTCATGTTTTATTTGCCCTTTTCTTATTATATTCTAACAATGGAGATGTTACTGAGACATTTACTATTTGAAAGAAATGCAAAATAAAACAGAGTCCTGTTTAACCAAATTGGCTGCTGCATCTTCATTCTGTCCAGACACGAGTCAAAGATATCTGATATCAGTTGAGCTTAGGCAGTGAGTACGACTATTTCCAAATAATTTTTCTTAGAACTTGTAGAGCGGGAACCACCTAATGATTCTGTTCATGGATGACAGTAAAGCATACAGTGAATAGAAAGGCACCAATGTGGGAACCTTAGTAGCACAGATATATGGCGATCTAGTAATGGTATCAACAAAGAGATTAATCCTAGCATTGCATTTTTTTGTACATTTAGCTGTGCTATTGAAATTGTGAAAATGCACTTTAAGAGAAATAAAAAACTGCAGCAACATAATTATGGGTACAAACTATCAATTATGCTAAGGTATACAATGCAATAGATCTCATTTCACAATTTCCTCATGTAGTTATCACAATAATATGTCCTTACAATTCTACTTTTTCTGTTCTCTTTTCTCTTCATAGGAATTGCTTTTGTTTTCTTGTGTCATGTCTGATCGTTTTTTTTTTGTTAAATCTTTTAATTTATTACAACCTTGATTATGATAAAAATGAAGCGAAAAACGTCACCAAGCACCAGTTTATTCCAAATGTTGAGCACTTTCGTAAGAACAATGTCAAACTTCTTCAGAACACAGTTTAAAATCACAATTAAGCTTAAATACAGCAATTAAGTCACATTATTTTTTTTATTTATTTTTATTTTACATTTGTTGACTGGGCTAGTCTAACTGGATACATGTCCATTTTCAGTAGAGGCCCAGGGAGATAAGTTCCAAAATTAAGCTAATATAACAGGAGTAAAAAAAGAAAAAGAAACATAAAAATAAAATGTTAAATACATTATTGCTGGAGGATAAACATTGTAGAAACTAACATCAAAAAGAATTGTGTACACATTTTAGCAATACAGTAGTTCTAGAAGCATATGTCTATGGTTTAGGGTTTGACATTTGACTTGTAGAAGAGCAGGAAAGAAAGAAAGCTTCAAACTAATTATTAAGTTTGTTCAGACTTTTACACTCAAATAAAATAGTTAGCACACATACAACGCTGAAATACAAGTGCCTGGAGCAGGGGTAATGTTCCAATGTACATACTATAGGGTAGTTCACAGAAATGAGAAGACTATAAAATAATTGTGGGAAGATGGAACAACAGTAATACTGTACAGGAAGTATTAATCTGGGTTAATTCATGGGCATAGCCATTGTGTTTTAAGGAGTAATTTTAGTTGATATTTGAAGAGTGGCAATAATGAAATTAATTGTAGATTGCTGGGGATCCTATTCCAAATCTTCCCCACAGAATTAGAAAAAAGGGAGTCTCCTGCTTTATTATAGTATTTTTGGATGGTTACTAATAATTTGTTTGCTGAGCGAAGGGTAGTAAGATTTCTATAGGGGAAGATTAGGCTACTGAGAATAGGAGTATTGTTCGGATGATAGAGTATCTTATGGGTGATAGTAAGTTGTTGAAATAATAGCTGGTTATGGAGTTCTAGCCATCCTAGCTGTTTGAGATTTAGACAGTGGTGGGTTCTAAATGGTGAACCAGTGGCAAATCTGGCAATGTTGTTATAGGAGGTTACCAGTTTATTGAGGTTAGTTTCGGAAAGATTAGAATAAATGGGTGAGGCATAGAGGAGGGTAGAGATTAGGTGAGTGTGGGTGATGGTGGTTCTGGCTTCAGGGGTAAGGAAAGATTTTATTTTGTAGAGAGAGAGAGAGACAAGTTTTATGTTAACAGTTTTAATAGTTGTGTTAATGTGTGAGTCAAAGTTAAGGTTTTGATTAATTGTTACGCCTAATAGTTTGGTGGTCAGGTCAGGAGCAATGATAGTACCATTGTTGGACTTAACAGTGAGATCAATTGGGGGAGACTTTAGTGTTGGAGTAAATAGCAGTAATTTAGTTTTTTTAGCATTTAGTAGTAGGTAATGTTGTAGGAACCATTTTTCAACTGAGTTAAATACAGTTTGAGTAATGGATTGGAGCTCAGCTGATGAGGTGGCAGTACACACTAGTATAGAATCGTCTGCATATTGAATGCAGGTGGCTTGAGGTATATTTATATTTAGATCGTTAATGAATACAGAGAAAAGGAGAGGTCCCAGGATAGAGCCTTGTGGGACCCCAAGAGTAATAGGAAGATGATTGAAAAGGTTATTGTCCCAGAGGACAGCTTGCTGTCTATTTTCTAAATAAGACTAGAACCATTGTAGTGCCTGTGAGCTGAGTGAGAGTGATTTTAGCATGTCTAGAAGTATTTGATGGTTCACCATATCAAAGACTTTAGAGTCTATAAAGAGTGCAGCAGAGAGCTTATTATTGTTACGATGTTTGTTAATGTAATCAGAGAAGGAAAAGAGAGCAGTAGCAGTACTATGGAAAGCCTAAAGCCATACTGACAGTCTGATAGTAGGTTATTTTGGAGAAGGTGATGAAATAGTTGTTGGTGGATGCATTTTTCCTTATTTTGGCTAGAGGAGAGAGTAGGGCTATGGGGTGAAAGTTAGAAGGTTTGGTTGAGTTACCACCCTTGTGAAGTGGGATTATGTGAGAGATTTTCCAGAGAGATGGGATGGAGCCTTCGGTAATGGTTTTATTGACTAAAAGCTCCACCGCTCAATTAGTCCTTAAAACAATACATACATCTAATAAAAAGTTATACACATATAAACACCTACACATATAAAAACCTTGCCTGTTTTTGTAATTTTGCATCAAAATTCCTACTTACAAATACCCCCATATGCACAAGCCCTTAGGAAAACACAAATTCAGCTTTTAATTTTAAAATACTTTTTATAGTAATGGATTAATTTAAACCAGAGGGTACAGTGGCATTGCTCCTTAACTGCCAAATTAGTCCTTTATATTCAAGTAAAATTGCATGTGGCCCTCCCCTCTGGTCAGACTTAACTTTTTCTATACAAGAATATTTAAAAGAATGCATGGGAAATCTGATAATATGCCTGGCTAATGCATTTTTGTCATTCAGCTTGTGAATATCATATTGGTGTTGGTAAATCCTTGTTTTAAACTTGTTCTTGGTTTTAACTATATAAAATGAGGTACATTGTTGGCACAAAGCTATATACACCACATTAGTACTATGACAATTCAGTCTATGTCTAAAATGCATGTTCCCCCACCTAGGTATAGGTACTTCCTCACCTTCCTTGATAAATCTACACTGGTTACAATGGCCACACTTGTTCATGCACCCACCCTGTAAACCCTTCCTACATCTCTCAATCATGGATTTAAAGCACAGATCATTTCTGTAAACCACATTTGATTTGTGCCCACTTTTTTCAAGGTACTCTCCATCAGCTCTTAAAATAGTCCATTGGTGGTTAATAATGTTCCTTATGCCATCAAAATGTATGTGATAAGGTAAAATCAATGCACTGTGAAAACTGCTACTTTCAGGTCTGTTGCTCCCCCCCGACCCACCATCAGACACTCCCTTCCTGGATTTGCTCCTAGCAGGGGGACATACGTTCCTTCCTGTCTTTTCATAATACTATCGAGGAACCATAGGGGGTAATCCCTATTAAGCAACATTTCTTTTAAGACTGCACATTGTTCCACAACGGCTACATGCTCACTAACCATATGGGCTAGCCTTACCATTTGCCCCTTCACTAATGATTTCTTTTGGTGAACTGGGTGAAAACTTTTATAGTGCAATAGGGAATTCAAATAGGTGGGTTTCCTATAGAGATTAGATTAAAATCTCTTCTCCACACTGTTTTTAACAATCAAAATATCAAGATAATGCAGTATATCTGCATTTACCTCCATAGTAAATTGAAAGAAAGTAGGGCTTGAATTAAGACATTCAAAAAAATCATTCAACCTTTCTCTACCAGCTACCCAGAAAATGACTATGTCATCCAGGAAGCATCCATAAAATGTCCAACATCTGCTAAACTCAAAGTTAAATATCTATTAACTCTCTCAGTTGGCCAATACAATATTGGCAAATGTAGGGGCACAAACTGCCCCCATCGCTAACCTTTGTAACTGGTGAAACAATTGATTATCAAAAATTATATAGTTGTTCCCCAATATCATGTCCATAAGTGCCACAATAGTAGAAACTTTGCCATTATCAACCCTTGGATGTTTGCACAGAAATTCTTGAAACATTTCTAGCCCCTCCTCATGGGGTATTACAGAATATAGGTCACAGACATATATGGTTACAAATAACAGTTCTTCAGAGTACATTTGGTTAGAAACCTTGAACAAAAAGCCCCATGAGTCTAAATATATAACTACATTCTGACAACAACCCTTTGATGTTCTTTTCCACAAATTTTTCTAAAGGGAGCATCCTAGAGGCTTTTGCATCAACAATTGGCCTCAATGGAGGATCATTGATGCATTTATGGGTCTTAGGTATACCAAATATGGTAGGGGTCCTTGGGTGGGACACCTTCAGAAAGTCCAGGTCACTCAAAATAATTTGATTATTTAACAAGTCTTCAAGCTGTAAATCAATCCTATGACAGGCAATATTCATTTTGTTACATAAAACTTCCTCATATGTATCACTATATAAAATAGTTAACATCTTGTTGACATATTCATTTGAGTCCATCACTATATAAAATAGTTAACATCTTGTTGACATATTCATTTGAGTCCATCACCACAAGTCCCCCACCTTTGTCAGGTTTCATAATCCTGATCTGTGTGAGACCCTTGATCTCTGTTAACAGTATCTCATCTTGCATGGTCAAATTGTACACATCAAAACTGCCCCTATTTTCTTCTATAAACTTCCTGATGTCATATTCACACATTTTTCATAAATGCTTAATAAAGGGTATAGTGGTGGGTTAAAGACACATGCATTTGTGTCATACACTACATTGTTACCCTGAAAAAATATTCCTAAGCTCAATTTTCTAACAATTTCAACTGTATAATTGCTTCTTCAATACTCCCAGCTCTTGCTGCCACAAAGTCAGCCCTTTGTCAAACAAATCAGCCCACACATTAGTAACTTCTACAGAACGGTAGTTACAATTTTTTAAAATCACCTATTGTGTTTGGGACTATTTTATATTGTGATACATCTTCTGCCTTATTATTTACACAATTGACTGTAAGGCAAGGATACTACAATGCCAACATTACTTTCATAATACATTCATACTAGACTTTCCACTCAGATTTGAAATTGTCATTAAATTGCCACTCGACAATAAATATTCTACAGCAGTTTTAACTCACGTAATAATTTCCAGCTCATTTCCAATACCTGTCAATGAAGATTCACATAAGCAGTTGCAGAAATATCTCACAAGACATATACTTTTGGGTATGACAGAGCATATATCACTGCTACTGGATCCAAACTAGTGGGTCATCTTTTTGGACAACAAGCTGTACTAAAATAATAAAAGAAAATCTTGCATTACTAATTTCTCTAGTGAATCACTTATACTTTCAAAGGCAAAAAGACAGATTTATCCATTTTTACATACTGTAACACCTTAGTTCTTCTTATGTACACTCAGGGGTAGCCTCTTCAGTTAATGTTCATAGCATCATTTGCAATATACTAAGTTTATCATCTTTTCATTTTACAGTGGTTGAGGCACTTTCCTTATACTACAAATGGGAGACACCAACTATCACTAATAAGACACTTGTGTATATTTTACAGTGAATCCTACCAAGACTCCAAAGTGTATGAAAAGTATTAATACCTTTTGCCACCAAAAACTACGCAGCAGTGCCATTAGTTATTGTGTTCTTTATTTAGAAAGCTGGAAAGCATAAGGGGAAAAAAATATATATATATATTAATCTATACATAACTTATGTTTCTATGGAACCTATATCTCTGTATGATATTCTTGTGTAATTTCTTTATGACATGCTATCGGAGCTTTTCTCCCCGGGCCTCCGCTAAAAATGGATATGTGTCCAGTCAGACTTTCCTTGTTAACAAATGTAAAATAAAATAAAAAAATAAAAATAAAATAAGATATAGCAAAGTGAGGCAGTGCTGCAGACGTTTGTGGAAGATTACCGATTTTAAGCCCATAGTACTCTGTTTGCAACTTACATGCCCCGGGATTCATGAATCTTGCGCCAGGCGCCGGAGTAGCATCGGCGATCTAGCACCAAATATGGCCACCGAGCGATTCAGGTACGAGCTGTTTCCACGTACACTGCCAGCATACGCGAGAGCTGTGCAGCTCCCGGTGCATGTATGCTAATTACTCCATGCGCAGCAGTGTAACATACAAATGAAGGTATATAGCGATTCATGAAGTGGTGCAGGTGTAGCGTAAGCATGAAGAAATGTAAACCAAAAAATGGTTTACATTTTTTCAAACATAAAATCGGAGCCATGAAAGCGGACCAGACTTACATATTATAATGTTAATATATGCCAATGGCTAAATATATAGCCAATGGCATAAAGAAACATGCACAACACATAAAAAATAACATTTAATGTCATGGCCACACTAACGCAAAGTAAAACCGCAGTGCAACGGTGCGCAAACGGGATCACAATGAAAATATATTTAGATGTCATAAAACTGCAATGAAACACAATTCATGAATTTCCCATAATAGTCACTGGCACGTATGCTACACCACAACCATGGTGCAAGGGTTTCTAAGGGTCTGTGACAGTGTTCTGCGCAGTAACTAGGAATTAGTATTCAATGCCATGCAAATGAGTCAAGTAATACTGAATCACAAACTCCCCGCCGGTGTAAGGATATAACACATGGCGTAGCGGTACAACACCGAGGTGTGGCCTAGAGGTAAACATGACATCAAGAGAGGGGTGCGCCACCGTAGCTGTAAGCACATTGGAGCATTGCTAATCTGGGTTGCCTGTTGCTAAGCAAATTCACAGGATAGGGTGTGGAAGTAGCCATAGCTTTGCTTATCTGAGAGCACACAAGGTAACCGAAAGTGCATGTGAATGTGAATGAAAACAGGCTTGAAACCCAGTAAATGGCTGTGCGCGGCGCGCACCACAGCTGAAACAAGAAGTATATGGGAAGACAATAAGGAAATGCTGCAGCATGGTAATTGGAGTACAAATGAGTAATTAACACCTAGCAACACACAGTGGGCCATTGACAACAGCTAACAAGGCTGCTAGCAGCTACCTGCAGAACAGGAAAGGGGTGGTGCTGTACTGCAAAGAAAAGAGAACTGTCACAACAGAACAAAGCAAACTTGCAGTAGATCAGCTACATAACACATTTCCCAACACAACTCTGGGTTGTGAAAGCACAAAACAAGAAAGCAGGCAGCTGGATGCATGCCTGACAATGGGAGGGAAATCGGGTTGAAAAGTGAAGTAAAGAGCAATAGAAGAATCATAGCAGCCAAGCGTAAGTCAACAACAAAGGCCCCACAATAGCAGTACCTACTGTAAAACCCATAATTAAGATAGCCCGCAGCTGGAATTGCACAGACAATTACACCAGCATCATCCATTGCACAATAGTATAAGGTGTGAAAGCACCACACACACACACACTTGTGTATTCCCAGACACTCTGCACCATTGGTGTATACAGACAGGGAACTTTTAATATGTACATGTTAGGGGCTGCAATAGCTTTGATTCACCAGCATGTGTTGGAGACTGACAATGGTGTGGAGGATGATGCTGACAACCATCTCAGGCACCGGAGGAGGAGAACAGTGTTCAGACCCAGGGTAACCTACCAGGGGCTACATGATCTGGAGATAGTAGAGCATTACAGGGTGGACAGGGACACCATAAAGCAACTTGTTGAGCTGTGCCGGCCATGCCTCAGAGCCAGAAGTAACAGAGGGGAACCCATCCCTGTGGACACGAAAGTATGTGTAAGCTTGAGAATACTAGCCACAGGTACCTTCCAAATGCCAACTGGGCATATCATGGGGATCTCACAGGCATCCGCATCCAGGGTACTCCTCCAGTTCCTGGATGCCATGTTACCACATGCCAATGAGCACATATACTTCCCTCAAAGGCAACAGGAGTTGGCCAGCAATATGCGTCTCTTCTACCGTGTGGCAGACTACACATAGGTACTGGGTGCAATAGACTGCATGCACATACACATCGAGACACCACCCGGTGACAGAGTAGGTGCTACATAAACCACAAGGGATACCCCTCCATCAACTGCCAGGTCATGTGCAATGACTAGGGCATTATCATAGATGTGTGTGCTGGCAGCCCTGGAAGCTATCACAACTCCCACATCTGGCATGCCTAACAGCTGTATCAGGTATTTGCCAGGGGGGACATCCCATATGGCCACCTGGTGAGGCATGCTGGCTATGCACTGGAACCGTGGATGATGACTCCCATCAGAAATGCACACACAGCCACACAAGAACGCCATAATGAGGCACATGCCGAAACCAGAATCATCATAGAACATGCGTTTGGGATGCTGAAATCATGGTTCCGTTGCTTGGACATATCTGGTAGAGCCTTGCAGTACTCTCCAGGAACATGTGCCTACATCTTCATAGTATGTGCCATGCTACACAATATGATCCTGTGGAAACAGCTGCAACTTGGACAGAATGGTGAAGGCCCTCACAGCCCACCACCATTGCCAGGGGCCCCACAGGCACAGAGGGACTCAGACCATGAACACCCTGTGCCAGCCCCAGTAGGCAGATGGAGGCGTGCCCAGTATGCCCATGCCTTGGCAAAGAGGGAACGTATAGCACACACACTGACAGTGTAGGCACTCATGGACTGACACCCTTCTCCACCTGCACACACAGCAAACATGGATGGCACACACACACACACACACACACACACACACACACACACACACACACACACACACACACACGACCACATGTAAATTGTCATGTATAGGTGGTCTACTGCGTGCATCCTACATAGGTAGCCCTCAACCATTGTACACACAACTGCCATTGGCACAAGGTAAGTCGATACCTGAACAGTAATTTAAGCTATTAGCATGTGTCCATACTGTATGTATAGGTTCATAGATACATAGGTAGGTACATGCCTAACTGCCCAAGGCCACTCATAAGCATAGCCAAAAAGTGTCTGCTGTCGCCACCCCATTGATTAACTAACTGTCCCTTTGTGGAGCAGAACCAATTGCCAGATCTCTGGGGTGTATCCACTGTTCCCAACCCACTCTGCAAGGATTCCCAGGAGTGTTAGTGAGGGGTTTTGTATAATGTAATCAGGGATGTAGTTCCAAATAATGGGGAGTATCCGTGACAGGAATCTTCTCAGATGATTTACATGTTACATAGTATACCTTAACCACAGCTTGCATATATGGGTTCTATTCCACAGAATAATAATCACGTGGAACACACAACTGCTGAAATGTGCGTTAATCACCCTTGCACTACCAGTGCCTGCTCTGAGAGGTAAAATTACCACTGCCAGGATTAGAACATGCAACCATGTACACAATCTTCACAATAACATACTACTAAGCTACCTGAGATGTACCGATGGCAGTTGTGTATACTGACAGGATAAAACACAAAAGGTAGGAACGTGTGGAAATAGGACAAACTGGCATGTACCCAATGAAAGGTGTATGCTATATATATATATATATATATATATATATATATATATATATATATATATATATATATATATATATATGGTTCCACTTCATATCATCGAATTATCATTTCATTGAATTGCAAACCATCGAGACCAAATCGTCGAAAACCCATTTCATCGAAAACTCATTTCATCGAATCTCAAATCATTGAAAACTATGAAGCAACTACAAATCACATCCCAGACACTTTGTGCTCCACCCCCACACCCCCCGTAATTAAATATACCAACTCCAAGGTTGCACTACAGTGGAGGAAAAAGGTAATTTTCTAACCCCTAACGTAGTAAAAACATTGTGGAATGTTATTTGTAGTTGCTTCATAGTTTTCAATGATTTGAGATTCGATGAAATGAGTTTTCGATGAAATGGGTTTTCGACGATTTGGTCTCGATGGTTTGCAATTCAATGAAATGATAATTCGATGATATGAAGTGGAACCATATATATATATATATATATATATATAAAAAATATATATAAATCGACATATATATATATATATATATATATATATATATATATATATATATATAGCGAGAGAGAGAGAGAGAGAGAGAGTGGGGATATACATATATATGTAGATATATAGATAGGTTAACAACATCTACATAACCATGAAGGTACATATAAATGGGATACCTACCACATACCGACTGCTTGACATACCAACACGTGTAATCATGAGAATTAAAGTCCGAAAAGCCACAGTACCAAAACACCAGAAGCACGAGGTTTAAAATCGCGATGTTAAGGGACAGTTATTCAGTGCTTCTGGTGTTGCGGTTCAGGTAGGTTACTGTGTGTAAGTGTGTTTCTGAGGGCTGTAGTGTGTGTAAGTGTGTGTTCTGAGTGTGGTGTGTGTTCCTGGGGGACTGTAATGTGTGGGTGTGGGTTTGTTTTGTGCGTCTGTTTGTGCAATCTAGGAGGTAGAATATTAAAGTAGGGGGGGTTTGTGGGTGCAGACACCCACATGGGGCATGTATGGGGGCTTGCCCACCTGCTCATACGTAGTGTAGGATGGTTTGTTTGGATGTGGTGGGTAGCAGTGTGTCTGTGTGTACATGTGTGTGTTCCATGTTTGTGTTACTTTCGCTAGTTACTGTCGCTGTCGGTAACATGGGGTATGGGAGTCTGGGCCTGGTACTGTGGGCGTTGGAATTGCATGGTTTCAGGATTCAATAGGTATCCCGTATACAGCAGTTGAAGTGTTCATATATGAGTATAACATGGACCATAGCAATCACACATTCCGCCACGACCAACCTTTATGAACAAAGGATATGGAGAGTATATGCCTATACACTATTACAAATATGTGGTATGGACATGAGCCAATGATAGGGTTACCACCTGTCCCACTTTGCGAGGGACAGTCCCTCTTTGGGCAGCTGTGTCCTGACCAAAGATATTAAACGTAGCAAATGTCCTGAGATTGTAGGACATAATTATGTCCCATATGTAACGTAATAGTTGCATACAATAGTTCTTTCTGTATCTAAAATACCTACATGTTACAAGAAACAGGATAAGCAACTAAACTTCTACAAGAATAAGCTTATATTTACGCAAGAAAGGAAAGTTCTATCCCTTGTACTGACCATGGGTTTGTGTCGGCCTTTAAAATCAGATGTGTGTCCCAAAAATGTCCCACTATGGCCATATGAAAAGGTGGCAACCCTAGCCAAAGAGGGTCAGTAACCAACACAACTCCAATGACTGCAAATACCTTTGACAGAAATACACAGCTTTCATGTAGCAACACTTTATTACCTTCCAATGTATTGCTGAAAGGATTCAAGGACTAACATCACCTGCATGCTATACAGGAACCACTTAACTGTGCCTTAATGAATTTGCCTGCAATTACCATAGCATTAGTCCACTACGGATAGGTGTTCAAAAGGGTCTACCTGAAAACGCCGAAATTCCAGAACACCAACAATGAGAACACCGACACCAGAAGATCGACAACGGAGAACACCGACAGTTGAGAATCCCCATGCTGAAAACACCAACATGTTAAGGTAAGTGTGCGATAGGGATGGAAGTTAGGGTCAGGGTGTGGGTAAGGTAAGTGTGTGACAGTAATGGACGTTTGGGTAGGGTGCGGGTCAGGTAAGTGTGTGATAGTGACGGACTTTAGGTTTAGGGGTGGGTTAAGTGAGTTAGGGTTAGGGTGCGGGTAAGGTAAGTGTGCGATAGTGAAGGACTTGAGGGTTAAGGGCAGATTAAATGAGTTAGGGTTAGGGTGCGGTTAAGGTAAGTGTGCGATAGTGACGGACCTTAGGGTTAGGGTTTGGGTTAAGGTTAGTGCATAGATAGTTGTGTATGTAAGGTTTAGTGTAGGTTTGTAAGGTTTTTGGTGTGGTTGTGTTGTGTGTGTGATTTTCGGGAAAGGTATTTGTTTTGTTGATTGTCGGGATTTTGGTTTGTCGGGCATGTGAAGTTAAGTGTTTTTGAACTTTCTTTTTTTTCATTTTTTTCATGTTGGTTATTTCGTTGTCAGTGTTTTGGCGTGTCTGTGTTATCAAGTAGACCCGTTCAAATAGGGAAGGAACCCTCATGCACATATCGATTATGTATCAAAGCAGCTCCTACACACCTGCATCTGCTATGTACACCCACCATCACCCCCACACCCAAACAAATTACAAACTGTAGTAACATCACAAATCATTCACTCACTGTACGTCATCTGCAGAAGTCTTAACATACCTTGTCAGAGACACACTAACATGGCCCTATGTGAAATAGTTGCTGTTATACAATGGAACAGCTGCTGACATTACAGGGTTTGTTTGCACTAATCCCGTTTCAGAGGGTTGTGTGTACACCGGGAAGTATTGCCAATTACTGATTAACAGCACAGTATGATACACATGTACACCAAATCAAGGATGTCTGGTGAGAACACTGTAAACCACATAAGAGTTCATGCATAGCCATACAGCCTTGAGCTGCCCAAACATCCTTGCCAGACTGAAATATCTGCAGAAGTATAAGGTACAAACAAACCCTGCATAAGTAGCAATGTTCTGAAATATAACAGCTGTACTCACATGTAGAACAACATCTTCTAGCCATTACACACAATCCACGGGAGTCATGAAGCTAATATATCTCTGTCTGTCTCCATATAGCTGTTGAAATACATCACAAACAACACATCCAGGCCATCTTCCTTGAAAGTAAGGCAAACGGACAATGCCCAAGTGGAGTACTCAATTATACACCACTGTTGCCATGGTATTGGCTAATGGAGTTGCTGCACAGCTGATGTGCATCTAATTAACTACTTTGGAACACCAATTGGTGGTCAGGATAGCACATGTTACCGATATTTAATTAGAAAATGGCGGCTTATCACACATTCAAACCATCTGTATATACCAGCAGAACTTTACAAAGAAGATTGAAACGCAAACTGAAAAGGATTGAATTAACAGTCAAAGATACCTCGGGTTACTAATAAGGTATGTAGAACACTCAGTATGTCTGTGTATGTAGTACCTGTTCTGTAATATTTAAAATGCATGCAATCCATACAGTAGAAACAGTTATCTTGTAGTGATGTATTGTTGAGCACAGTAATGCTTGTAGTATTTATGTGTGTACTGCTGTAGGTCAGAAGGCAAACACTGCATACACCACAAGGGATGCTATATAAGGGCTTTGAAGACAAATATTCCTCACCAGCCGCTGTCAGTGGCAGGGCTGGTCCAACAAGTATGTGCTATAACAGGGGATAGTATATGTCGATATATTGTAACAGTAGGCATATGTATGGGTGTATTACTGAGAATAACATGTCAAAGGTTGGCCCACTGTGCAATTATGATTTGCACTGTGGGATATTGTGCCAATAACTGTGTAATGTTTAGTATTGCAGGCAGATATGTATTACAAGTTACATAGCATTACTGTTATGTTAGGCAAACCATAGTTATATCTATTGGCTTTTACAATACACAATGACAGTATACATATGACTTGTAGTCACCCGACAGTTTATCAGCATGATGGCAAAGTAAAATGGAAGAGCTAGTTAACTATCCATGCACATAAGACATGTAATAAGTACAAAGGTAGGTACTAGGCTGTCTTACCAACGGTATTTATAAGCCTAGCTAGAGTGTGTTGGCTTTCGCCACCCCCATAGGTTAGTTCCCTGTGCCTCTGAACAGCAGAGCCTTTAGTTCCCTGTGCCTCTGTCCAGCAGAGCCACTGCAGTGATCTCCAAGGTACATATCTGTCTCCCATCCACTCGTCAAGGTTTCCCTTGAAGAGTGGTAGTGAGGGGCCCTGCCTGATGTACACTGGAATCATGTTCCAAAGCATGGGGAGTCTCCGGGTCAGGAATATATCCATCCAGCATATACTAGTCATCGTTGTGGTTAGGTGTATATCCCTAGAGCATGTGGCTCTCAGGGACCTCTGTTTAGGTGGAGCATATCCAGCAATACTGGGTTGGACATGGGCCTTGTATGTCAAGCAGAGATCACCTGTGAGTATGCGGTATGCAACCGAGTACAGCTGGAGTATCTTAGGTTGGGCTGCATATGTCATCTGTTTGAGGTCAGTAATCCTCTTGGTGTGGTACTGTTGTGGTCTTCCAAGCTGTTGCAGTTGTCTTGTAAGGTACATCCCAAATGGGGTGTTGTATCCTTTAATGGGTCTAATAAGTCATGAGTAGAGAGGCACAATGTCCTCCTTTGTTCTGGATGCAAACCCATTAGAGATTATGGGGGCCATGTAGAAGGATATTGTAACCACCTTGTCATTATGGGTATCGAAGGAGAGATTGCTATCTACTGGGGTTCCCAGATCCCTTATTACATTTTCTGTATGTAGGGGACTAGCACCTATGTGGTAGTCTGCGGGTAATTAGTTATATCCAAAGGGGATGACTATGCACTTTTTGGCATTCAGCTTGAGACCATGATATTGACACCAGGTATCCATCTCAGTGTGATCCTTCTGGAGAGTGTCTGTAACAGCTGGGGAAACAATTACGTCCCCTAGTTTGCAGTCATCTGCAAACCTTTTCAGCCAAAGCACTCCTGTGCTTGCCTGTATGTCAGAGAATTATATACCGAACATGAGGACTCCTAGGACTGAGCCCTGGGGGACGCTACTTGTAACTAGTACACAGTCAGACCTAGGGTATGTAACTCCCACTATGTGGGTTCTGTCCATGATCCACTTTGCAAACCATCATATGACGTAGGGGTTAATGTTCAGGCGGATGGGTATGTCGATAATACCAGAATGAGGAATGGTGTTGAAAGCCTTTGAGAGATCTAGTTAGGCTGTGTGGACCTCCTTACCCTCATCTAATGCCTTGGTAACTGTCTCTAAGAAGTCCACCAGGTTTAGGATTCATGGTCTGCTCTTAACAAAGCCAAACAGGGAGGGGTCAAAGGTTTGGAGGTACCCAATGTCTCTGTGACTGAGATCCATGATGATGTACTCCACAGCCTTGCAGACCAGGCTAGTCAGGCCTATAGGGCAATAGGTCCCATGGTCCATTGTGGCGCCACCTTTGTGGAGTGGGATAACTGTTGCTGTGCGCCATTCAGGTAAAAAGAAAGGTAGCACTGAACCTATCTGCCAGGATGTTGGCAATATTAGTCGGTTCTGTAATGTTCGTGACTTTGTTCTGTAACTCAGAGCAGATCTGGGTGTTGACATTGATATATTTGACATAGCTATATAATGCTTTGTGGTTGTTGTTGGAATTAGTGGCGGTTTTGTTTTCATAGCTAGCTTTGGAGGATCTTATAAGAGATGTCACCTTCTTACTGAGGCTGACCAGGGATCTCCTCCATGCATGGGATTGTACTCTCTTTTGCAACAGTGTCTTCCTCCTGTTGTACAGTTTGTTTATAGCAGGGGACCACCAGATTGGCTTCCTTAATTAGGAGTGTAGCGTCTTGGTTCTGTTTGGGATAGCACGATCCGTGCACTCATGTAAGTGCTTATAGAGTGATTTGTGTAGGATTCAGCAGTTGTAACAGTATTGTCCATATGCATGGGTGTCATGACGTCCACCACGTCTGTCTTAAGAAGCATGAAGTTGGCTTTGTAGACATATTATACTGTGGTTCCCTTAATGAGGGGTGGGGGTGGGATGTGGATATCAACGGTGTTCAGCTTATGGTCAGATCGGACCAATGAGGAGTTGACTGCAGCTGTGGAACACTGGTCACTCATGTTGGTAATGCCTAGGTCTAGGATATTGTTGCCCCTGGTGGGTGGGTGGATATGTTGATCCAGGGCATTGGTGTTTATGAATTCTAGAAAGCGTTGAGCTAATGAGTTGGTACACGAGTAGTTTTCTCAGTTAATGGTGGGGTAGATTCAGTGAGACTATGTGATGAGTGTGGTGTGGTGCGAATGGTTACCTTCTCCACATCACTGTCAGGGTCAGGCTTGATTGGAGAGAGCTTTACCTCCAGTTTGGCTAAATAAGTGCATCTCTCACAGGTTGTAGTGTTGGGTGGTAGGTGGAGAGGATTGTCTGTGTACATGAGGCAATGCCCACATTGCCTCAAAATGTCCAGATTCATCAGATAGACAGGAGAGAACACTGGCAGCTGACCCTTGGACATGCCTGAATATAAAACTAATTTCCCCTAGAAAAGTGAAAAAAGTGAGCACAAGAGCTATTTTACTCTAAGCAATTGAGAAAACTATGTACAAAACCTGTTTACCTCTAGGTAATGAGGAAGATTGAGTGCTATAGATAATTAGTAGCTTACGTAGTGCTTACAAGTTATGAACAAGTGCTGAGCATGAAAAGCAATTCAGATAGGGTCTTGGATAACATAAACACACTGTCCCCCCAAAAAGGTACACGATC
This sequence comes from Protopterus annectens, assembly GCF_019279795.1. Lineage (NCBI taxonomy): Eukaryota > Metazoa > Chordata > Ceratodontiformes > Protopteridae > Protopterus > Protopterus annectens. The sequence goes on along the minus strand of NC_056729.1, from coordinate 212,493,152 downwards.
ATATATCCACGTACACCACAGAGCCCCTGTACCCACAACTATGCAGGTACAAGCTGCACTCAGGCTGCATGGGACTGTCCACATCACAGGTTGTATCATACACATATGGCAAAACAAGTTGCTCTCCATGTACACATCATGTAAAACATAGCTTCATGTCAGGCTGTGTACACACTGAATGGTGCACACCAACAGGTATCATAACCCACAAAGGAGGAGACACCACTGATAATGGGAAGTACTGCACTACTACCCTGCTAAGTCTGGTCTGAAAGGCCATGAACCTTGATCAAATTATTTGATGTCAGCAGTACAGATGTAGATGACAGTAAGGATGATTTCACACTGCATATCATAACCTTGCCAGGTCATAGGACATCATCACCCATACTATGTTCCACCTACACTCGGTATACTAGATGTACATTCCTATGTCACAGGAGTGTTTTGCAATGGGACTGCTGGCAGAACCAACACTACAGAAGGTGTCTGAATAATACATGCATATCACACCAGTGCCAGCTGCAGTAAGACAGGGTTAATTAATTGTATTCCCCCTCAATGTAGTCCATACCACACAGACAAACAGAACTGCCTATTGAAGTATGCAAATGACTATGACCTAAGAGCAATAGCCGACTCAGAGTGTTGTGAACAACATACAGAAGGGGCTTTGTGGGTGAGTTGTGTGTGACATATGGCCACAATCTGACAGCTACATATTGTATTGTCATCCCTATGTTAATAACCCTGTACCCATGAACTACCACTTAGGCAGTGGTCAACATAATGGACACTGTGTGTAAGGGATGCAGCTGGGCAGTTGTCTTTCCTGTGATAGCTACATCACCACACCTGTCAGGTAGTCATATGTGGCAACCCTAATCATGACAGCATGCCATCCATGAATACAGAGATCATTGTCCAGCCATACACAACACTCAAGTGACCCATATCAGATCACATATTTCCTTTAAGGGGTATTAGCCATGTTCAGATGGCCTACACCGGCCTTCCCATTCCCCATCTCCACTCTGTACAATTATGCATACCCTGAATAAATTCATGTCCAACCCAGTGATGTTAGACATGCTACACTGCACATCCTGATCTGAAACACATACTTCATGGACATCCACCTTCCTAGTACTAGGATCACCACATGCTGGACAGATCCTTGTCCCATACACTTTACATAGTCCTGCCATACTATGCATTCCTGTCCAGCAAAGCTGCACATTGATCCCCTCTCAGACATGGTGTGATGACCGCATGGTAAATGTATAATTAACCCTGTGGATCAGTTATGTGGCACTGCTCCCCCTGGCCCCAGAGACCTGCCTGCCGGCTACAGCCAGGTAACCTTTCATCCTAGATTCATACATGGCCCAGGGCATATAGCCTACTAGTTGATTTTGATTGTACATGCTATAGTTGATATCCATCCCTGCAAATACCATCTGGCTAGCCAGTATCCCATGTGTATCACATGCGCAACACAGGTGATACATGGCAGGATGTTGAATTGCTGTACAGTGCTGTGTAGATGCATATGGCAGAACACATACATGTAAAACCTTACATGAGCAAGTCTGCAGGGTCACAGGTCATGTCTGTTAAGACAGTGTAAGTCTTTATATGTGACATATACACAGCATCAAGGTCAACTGCATTAATGTGGACACATCCAGCCATGTGCTGATAGGTAGGAACACCAGTACAGGCAAATAGACATGCCCACATCAAGACAGCATCCACATGGAGTATGAGCAATGTAATCAGGTGACACACACACATATATGGTGATAATATCCAGTCACCATTGAATGTCACATGTGTGTGACACAAACATGTCAGTGGTGTCAGTGTCATGTAGATTTGCAAATACAACTATTTAATTGTAATAAATGCGATACACATGTATGTTCAGCTGTAGCTCTGTATGTCTCTGTGAGTTACTGTGACCTGTCTCCATCGTTATGTCTTCCAGGTATGCCACGTGCAAGGCTCCCATCTTATACCCGGTTAGAGGATGAGGCCCTCATCCCATACCTACATGACAATCATGATATCCTGTTCAGCCATGTGCCACTGGATGCACAGCAGTGGGATGCCCTGTGGATGGAACTTCACAGGAGGGTTAATGATGTGGGTGGCCACAACCGCACATACCAGCAGGTGCGCAAACACTGTACAGACTTCATTAGATGGGTGAAGCAGTGTGCAAATGCAATCGTCAGGGAACAAGGTGCAACAGGTGGTGGACCACCAACCCAGCCCCCACTCACACGTACCGAAGAGCTACTGGCCAACCGGGGGACACCTGCAGAATGACATCCACAAGCCTTAGCTGATATTGTGGAGGTGGGTGTCTCTCAACCACCGAGCCTGGAGTTGGCTGGTAAGTCACTACTGCACCTATAACAACTATATTCTATATAGTTGCATGTGTCACTGCACAATATGTAATGTGAAATCATATGCAAGGCATGTATACACACATGCCGCATACTATAGTATGCTGCTCTGTGAATGCACACATGTGCATACACCATAGTATAGTCTAATGTACTGGTGTATGTGTTAACATGCACATTGCACCCTGTAGCTATCATACAGGCATGGCTAATGCTCATACTGCTGTGTTTCTCCTATTTAGGTACCTCTGGCATTCCACTGTGACAGCAGCCAGTTGCAGGTGAGACTGTTATTATTTATTAGGCATCGTAATGCACAGATCTATCTGCCGTGTGGCCATTTACCACATGTACACATAATGTATGTTCCTGTCACAATATACAGGTCGGACCTGCAATGCATCACAGTGCCTACTCATGTGCAACACTTGCAAACTATGTGAATCACCGACATGAATCCTCACAAACTGTCATTGCCAGATGTGTGGACAGCTGTGCATACAATGGTGGAGCTGCTGTTCACTGTAGGGGCATGTACTACAGATCAGAACTACACATGTGGGGAATACAAACAGTACTACACAGTGGGCTGGAGTATGGCCAGCCCACAGGATTCACTGGTTTGGATCATAGCCCTGCTATGAATGTCACACAATGTGATGTGCTATCTTGACATGTCCATGACATCTAGTGGCCCGGCTGCAACACTGCCTAGCTAACCTGAGAAACATATCCCACATACCAAACATACCACCCTTTGTCTGCATAACCCTGTTGTCAGTGGAGTATATGACATCTATGGGTGTATGTCATATGGGACAACACCGACATGTGAAATAGATGCCTGTCACAATAATTTGGCCAACACGTACACACATGGCCATGGAGGATGGCCGGAGATATGAAGCAACACACGCAGTAGACATGATGTGCTTGTGTGTACACCCTGTCATACAATGGCTACACATGGTCCAACTATGGCCTTTGTGTAATGGTTATATTGCAGATGTGGAACACTAGACATCCTACAGCTTGTGCACATTTTGTGTAGGTGTGACATCAATCCGCCACATAAGATGTGTTGAACACATCTAACCCTTAACTCTGTCACTATCGCACACTTATCTTACCCACACCCTAACCCTAATGGAAATGCCCCATGATTCCCTGCAATGGCCATGCACATCAGCTAAATGTGCAGTATATCTGTAGGGCGGACAGACAACACTGCATTGCGACACCATTACCCCACTGTATATTTGACAGGACACCATTGTGTTAAACATGTATGCATGTCATTGAACACGTCAGCAGATCACATGTCATACTACATGTGATTGTCAAGGTCATATGTCACACATCAGGCAGGTGTACTGTTAACCTGTGCTGGTCTACATGGTGTAACACAGGAATGTATGCTAACTACTACTATGATTGTGTAATTTGCATGCCGTCTGCTATGACACATACATGCTGTTGTGTGCAACCCAGGGATGTATGATAACTACCACTATTATTGTCTGTGCTGCATGCCATCTGCTGTATCACATGCATGTTGAATGCCTTCTGTCATATCACATGCGTGTGTGTGTGTGTGTGTGTGTGTGTGTGTGTGTGTGTGTGTGTGTGTGTGTGTGTGTGTGTCTATTGTACAGATTGTAATGTACAGTTCTTGTCTGCCCTCACAGGTGATGTAGGTTCATTGCCCTCCTGCGGTCCATCTGATGTTAGTGTCCCCACAGACGCTAGCAGTGATGATGAACATATGATTGAGGCACAGGAAGGGATGTCAGGGGCTGAATCTGTGCCATTGGTTGCCATTCCACCTATATCCCCCTCATCCCTGCACACAGATCCCATGCCTGCACATACCCCATCACCAGTGGCCATAGAGGAAGGACAGTTGTCATGTGGTAGCTTGGAAGAGGAAAGTGTGGGGACTATGGAAGGTGTGCCTGCACACCATGGTGTCAGCCAAGTGACTGGTGGTGCCCACACAGGCACATGGCCAGTGTTGCTTGTAGGAGGACCTCTGGCCAACATGCTCCAGCAAGACAGATCGCAGCAGCTGGTGTCACCAGACGCATGTTTCAGGCTGTAATGGAGGCACAGGCACGTGCTGAATGGCACAGCAGAGAAGATCAGAGGCATCAGAGGGCTGCTGTCTGTTCTTTAAACAACAACACCCAGGCAATGATAAATGCTCAACATCAGATTGCTGAAGCTTTGGATAGATGGTTGGGTGACATGGTTGGAGTCCTTGACTGTGGCACGACAATCTGCAAACATGAGCTGTCGGTGTTGGAACATCTGGTAGGAGTGAGGCATTGGGCACATGGACGTAGGCCTGCTATATCACCTGTTTCAGGTCTACGTGTACGAACTACCTCACATGTCCGCTCCCATAGAGGCAGAAACAGCAGCAGTGCAGCTGGTGCTGTGCTGTCCACACCACGACACAGCAGACCATGTGCACGTGGCTCTGGATGGTCCCAATAGGGACACAGTTCCAGTGGACAAGTGTCATCAGACAGTACCCAATCTGCACCTCTGCCTGGTAGTGACCGTGCAACCCCTGGCAGGCACAGGTCACATGTCCATGGCCGGACACTGTGAACTATAAAACCTGGCCTGTACAGTTCGAAGCTGTCAATAATACCCCCTGTGTAGGTCAGACACATGCCAGAACTGTGTGCATACATACACACACACACTGGAAACATATGTAGGGCACCGCAACACACACATGTATAACATCCAAACATGCCCAATTAGATCAAAGGCCCTAACCCACACACATGATTTCATCCGATGGTGCAGCCTAGGCCTCTGGCAAACATTATCACCCTGTGCATATGATGATGTCTGTGCCCCTTCCCTGACATCCACACTATCAGTGCAGGGACATGCTCATATGGTCTGATGCACAGGGTGAACAGACTAGGAAGATAAGTGTCATTTACAATTGTTGAGTACTGTTGACAGGCAGCAGACATACCATGTACTACAGGTGTACAATGCATTTCGTACTGTTAACAGTATGTGTCTTGTGTAACAACAGTAACTGCATGTTGGTCATGATGTTCTGCTTTCCTCCTTCAGGTTTAATTGCACGTGCCGGTGGATGTCAGTGTTTGCAGTTGGTGTCCCATATGTCAATGTGGACTACTCACAGGTATGTATGAATATACCAGCATGCACTGTGTAGCTGCCATATAACAGTGAGAATGTCCCACATTCCAAACATGTCTACTGATCCAAGAGCATGATAGCTGTGTATTAAGCTACTGTGGCTACAGACGTGACATCCATACTGGGTGACATCACAGGTACAGTTACATGGAGAGGTGAGGTAAGAGAGCGATCTAGCTGATTACAAGGGTAGAGGCCAGTGGGAAGTGTGATGCCTCATTGGGAAGCAGTAATACACATTCCCATGACAGGATGCCAACACACAACTGCACCCACACACTCAGGTATTGACACATATGTATTGAGTGACACAGTAACACACTCACACACTCACAGATTCACCGACACAATAACACACACTCACACACAGTTGCTACTGTTGAGGTGAGGATCCCTGCCTATGTGCAAATCATCATTACAGTACTGTGCACCTACATGATGCGCCACAGAGAATATACATGTACAGGTAGTATGGCCTAAGATCGGGGACATCAACACGGATAGTAGATTGCATCGCCTGGATGGGGGGAGGGGTCTTATCAGTTCAGTATGGTAACATACATCCTCACTCCAGGGACCAGACAGCCATACACACACACACACACACACACACACACACACACACACACACACACACACACACACACACACACACACACACACACACACACACACACACACACACACTGTGGCATTCACTATTGAATACACCTATGTCACGCACATACAGATACCTCACATGTGTGAGATACATGCCTCTGCCTATGTTCTGCTTTCTATGTTGCAGTCTGTACAGATGTGTACACTAGTGTACAGGAGAGTGAGTAACAACTGAGATGTATTCCACACCATAAGTGACATATATGGACACACACGCAACCACACATGCCAGTACTGTGAATCAAAGACCTGCATTGCTCATAATATGTATGACAGACTTACAGCAGTATTGCATGCATTACAAAGTCTACTGATGCTTCCTTTGGCAACAGTGCTGATATATGCACACGGGGCATCTTAACTGTTAACAGGTGTCAAGTGATTTACCTTCGGTGTCACCCTTACCGCTGTCTAAGTTGCGTGTTATGTCCTTCAATTAATGAAACCATTGCTTACCAGTTACACAGGTTATTGTAGGACTACTTGTGACACACCTGTGAGCTGTCCTCAGCAAACATTCATCTGCAAAAATGCCCCACCACTTAGTTATTTCCACACATCTGTCCATACCTGAGGTACATCTTTCCATACATTCAGCATATCACCATATACATTTGGCAATGTTGAGGCTGCATTGCAACTGCAAGATGTACTAAGATACACGTCACCTGCATACATCAGCAACTGCACACGCATGGTATCTGAATGCACAACACTACATGCACATGTGTGTAGGTCCTATAATGCTGTCATTTGGGCATGTTTGTAGGCATTGCAATTGGTGGACATGTGTAATGACATACATGACACATAAACTGTTGTATGATATGATAGGTGTAATGGGTGACCGGTACAGAGGGAATGCTACCTCTGTCAGCATTGATATCACATGTTATGTACTGTTAGCATTCAGCAGCCATGGACCTACATTCCATGTGCATGTGTGTAATGGCTGTAGCCACCTGTTTGCACAAAGGACAACAACAGCTATGCTATTTACATGCATGTTGTGTGTGTGTGGCATGTACATACCCAGGGCAGGTACACGTATGTCATATCCAAACATGAGGGTGTATACTGGTGTACAGCAGCAGTCATCTGCTGATGCTGTAAATAACCGAGGGCCCCTGGTATGTGTACAGCTGACCTGGTTACAGACAGTGGTATCATTGTATTGCATAACACATGATGCAACTGTGTCAGTACATGGGTACTGTCTACAGTTGATGTAGAGCTTGGTACAGTCCACTGGCCAAGGGTCACATGGTGGTGTACTCTTATATGCCCTACAACATGTATGGATGTGTGTTGGTGGTCCGAGGACATGGTGGTGTCTGATGTTTACATCCTAGAATGCAGCATGTGACACTGTGTCCTGCACATGACTCATCTGTGATGTCTTTCGTGGGGGTACCGGTCAGTACATGTGAGTGTCCTCTATGTATGTGGGGACACCACCACCTGGAGTGGACCATACCTGTGTTATGGCCCACATGTCTGGTTCTGAGGTATATGGTGGTAGTGCTCTTGTGCACTACAGAGCCCTCTGCCAGGTGTTCCTTAATGCACAGATGTCAGTACTCCCCATTGTTGGATCTACAGTGAGCAGCTGTGATTATGGAGGCTACACATCTAGCACTGGTTAGCATAAGCATACAATGCAGTTGTCCTCTAGGTGTCAGGGTGTTATCCTGTGTTTAGGACATTTGCCTTGGAATGGCACTATATGGGCGGATGTGACTTGGGTATTATCCCCACTCTCTTGAATCATGGATGCATGTGATATGTGTCAAAGGACTGTCTACTATCAGTCATGTCATCCCAGAATGACAAACACTGGACAACCTCGTACTTACAGCAGGACATTGGCTCATTGTGTTGGTCAAGCAGTTTCCACTCCTAGCAAGACATCACTGCGAGTGGTGATATTGTGCTTGGTATAGGATGGTACATCTAAGGTGATAGACAGCAACAGACGTTGTGTAAAAGACCGGTGTCAGATATATGTAGAGCACCGTTCCTGCTAACAATGTCAACTACTAACATCAGAGCACATTACAATGTGTTCTTTACATCTACCTGTAATAGCATGGCCACTGTGGCCTTCAGTGTTTAGAATCAGAGTTCATCCCAGACAGCCCTGTGCTACTAAGTGTATGAGCATGCCCAGTAGAACCATGTATAGATGGACACATAGTGCATTCCGAACAGCCCTGTGCTACTAAGTGTGTGAGCATGCCCTGTGACACCTTGTGTCAGTTATGTGCCTCTGTGTATGGGCATGGCCATTTTAACCCAGTATAGTCATAGTAGTCTTCCATTCCACAGATGAGCATACTCCAGGTCAGGATAGATTCCTACTTTAAACACACAGGTTCACAGGTATGTACATCTTAACTGCCAGAATCCCTGTTGATGTCCGCATTCCTAGAAGGTCATAATGACAGCCTTGAAATGTGTAGTCTGTGTGGTGCGACTCGTAACTATGTAGTATTGTAATAGTGATCTGTAGATAGGCAGGTATTCTGTTCCCACCACTGGCGTGCGTGTTTGTCCCCATTTGCCTGAGGACTGAAAGATGCTTTTAGACTGCTCACACTCCATACAATTCTTATACCCACCTTTGGCAGGGCTGATGATGTCACCCACCTACAAATACACCTCTGGGAGTGCGTTCTGTAACTGTGTAATGTTGTAGTGTAATAAAGTAGTTAGGTCGGTGTTCTAATCCCGGACTTGCCATTTGTGCATGTGTGTGTTTGTCCCCATCTTCCTGAGGACTGAAATGTGCTTTTAGACTTCTCACACTCCATACAATTCTTATACCCACCTTTGGCAGGGCTGATGATGTCACCCACCTACAAATACACCTCTGGGAGTGCTGTGTCCCAGTAATCTCAATCACGAGTTCTGTAACTGTGTAATGCTGTTTTGCAAAAAAGTAGTTAGGTTGGTGTTCTAATCTCAGACTTGCCATTTGTGTGTGTGTGTGTGTGTGTGTGTGTGTGTGTGTGTGTGTGTGTGTGTGTGTGTGTGTGTGTGTGTGTGTGTGTGTGTGTGTGTTTGTCCCCGTCTGCCTGAGTACTGAAATGTGCTTTTAGACTTCTCACACTGCATACAATTCTTATACCCACCTTTGGCAGGGCTGATGATGTCACCCACCTACAAATACACCTCTGGGAGTGCTGTGTCCCAGTAATCTCGATAGCACGTTCTGCAACTGCATAATGCTATAGTGTTGTAAAGTAGTTAGGTTGGTGTTCTAATCCCAGACTTACCAAGTGTGTGTGTGTGTGTGTGTGTGTGTGTGTGTGTGTGTGTGTGTGTGTGTGTGTGTGTGTGTGTGTGTGTGTGTGTGTATATGTCCCCATCTGCCTGAGGACAGAATAATGCTTTTGGACTGCTCACACTCCATACATTTCTTATACCCACCTTTGGCAGGGCTGATGATGTCACCCACTTACAAATACACCTCTGAGAGTGCTGTGCCCCAGTAGTCTCGGTAGCATGTTCTATAACTGCGTTATGCTGTAATGTAATAAAGTAGTTAGGTTGGTGTTCTAATCCCAGACTTGTCAAGTGTGTGTGTGTGTTTGTCCCCGTCTGCCTGAGGACTAAAAAATGCTTTTAGACTGCTCACACTCCATACAATTCTTATACCCACCTTTAGCAAGACTGATGATGTCACCCATCTACAAATACACTTTTGGGAGTGCTGTGTCCCAGTAATCTGGGTAGCACACTCTGTAACTGCATAATGCTGTAGTGTGCTAAATATGCTGTAGTGTGCTAAAGTAGTTAGGTTGGTGTTCTAATCCCAGACATGGGAGTGCTGTGTCCCAGTAATCTGGGTAGCGTGTTCTGTAACTGCGTAATTCTGTAGTGTGCTAAAGTAGTTAGGTCAGTGTTCTAATCCCAGACATGGGAGTGCTGTGTCCCAGTAATCTGGGTAGAGTGTTCTGTAACTGCGTAATGCTGTAGTGTGCTAAAGTATGCTGTAGTGTGCTAAAGTAGTTAGGTTGGTGTTCTAATCCCAAACATGCCAAGTGTGTGTGTGTGTGTGTGTGTGTGTGTGTGTGTGTGTGTGTGTGTGTGTGTGTGTGTGTGTGTGTGTGTGTGTGTGTGTGTGTGTGTGTGTGTGTGTGTGTGTGTGTGTGTGTGTGTGTGTGTGTGTGTGAACTCTCTGTACAAATCACATGACCACTCTTGTCACCCACCTAGGTATACACCTGTAGGCATGCTGCAACCCAGTATTTGCAGTAGCACGTGTCCTAAAAGTGTATTGCTACAGTGCGATATGGTAGGTAGGGGTTTTTATACAGGACATGGCAAGTGTGTGTTTGTCAGAGCCTGTGTAGAGGTGGCCGTGATTGTCTTACCATTGGTCATGTTTGGGAGCAGATTTTGTAGTTTTCCTATATGGTGTCCATCTTATGACACATTGGCCACCTCACGAAGAGTACAGCTGTTAGTCAGCCACGGGACTGTGTTGGCAAGCCATACCCCTGCATCTGGCAAAAGGCCTGGTGAACAAAGTATGCAGCTCTACTAGTACCCGGTATATGTCCCGCACCCATGTGCAATGCACAAACAAACTTGCCTAGGATAGCCCGCTATGTTGCTAGTGCCATGCACATTGATGACAGTAGGCATGGTGTGAATGCAGTAGAGGACACAGCCCCTGTACAGCAGTACAATAGGCACATATATGCAGACATTGTGCCTTCACTATGTTCCACACTGGATGCTTGCAACATATGTGGTGCCATCAAATTTGATCCACAGAGGCCAGACAATGCTGTACACATGTGCCCTATATGGACCCATGCCACTGACACCACGGAATACCTGTATCATACTATCAATGCAGGTGCAGGGTCAACTTGCTCACTATAAGCAGGTTTTGCCACACCAGGCCAGTATCGGTATATGAGGGGATAACAGGCTGTTTGCACAAGATGTGCCTACCAAACCAGGTACACCTGTACATTTTACTGTACAGTATTGTGGGACATGCACATCCCAGGCAATGTCCATGTGAAGGACTATCAAACACAGACATGGCATGCATTGCAAAGCTATGGCCATACACATTGGTAACCAGGATGTAAGGCCGGATCATGCAGTACCCATCTGTGTGGGACATTGCAGACACTACACCCCTGCAATGCACACCATTATCAGGTGATGCGATTCCAAGGATTGCTCCTCATCCAGCCTTGTACAGCCATCTTGCACAGACATCCACTACACACCCATGAAGCAATGCATACCTGCATGCCAGTACTGGCACATTGTGTCTGCGTGTGGGTTGTAATGCTCCAAACCACAGTCACTCCCAGTATAACCCTCATTGGCATACCAACAGATGTCAAGCACTTTCACATGCCCTAGCCCATAGAACCTCCAGATATCCCCTGTGGTGCATGTAATCCTGTGCATTACTGCAGTGTGGCAAACTAAGTAGATAGGTTGTGTATTTGTGGCCCTGGCAAAGAGGGTCAATGTGTGTCCATTAGAGAGTGTGGTTGTGGTTAACATGGCATCCGTTCACATAGACAGAAATGTGTACCACACCTAATGTATGTCTACTATATCTCTGTTGCATATGTCACTCACCTGCACACATATATGTTTTTACAGCGCAGCAACATGTCACCTTTGTGGCACATGTAGTAACGTCATGCACATGTAATAGTAATGAGCAGTCAGTCAGGGGTTTGACCTCTGTACTGTTAGGCATGTGGCAGATGATGCTTAGGGTTAAGTCTGCAAGCCCTTCCCTGGTGTACTTTGCCTGTCATACCCACACACTCTCTGGTGGATGTGAAGGAGTACACCTGTGCAGCAACAGCATGTGTATTGTAAGTGATGGACATGGTCAGGTGATGGCATCTGCACCTATTGAAGTCCTCCTCTAGCTGATTGCATGTGGTACAGCTGTGATGGTGCTCCCATAGCCATCCGCATGATAAACACAGTACACTATCTAGGGAAAACATGTTGTTATTTGGCCATGACAGTCGCTGTGAGTGGCACCTGGATGTGGTGTTCTGACACAGCATCACAGATGATATCTGGATGTACCTCAAACATTTTACACAGTGGGAAATAGCCTAAAGACAGCAGGGTAATGTGCCACACATGACTACAGCATTTAAGTGTAGCTATGCTGCATTGAGACTACTGACTGTTTAACATGTGTGTGGTAATGGCTATTCTGCATGTTATAATACAGACATGACAGTACTCTGTTCATGAGAGATCCCCATCTGTAGGGGCATCTGTGAACTTGTCAGTGTGTGCAAAAATTTGTTTCCTGTGTTACACACTGAACACACATCTGTGCACAGCATAAGCATAGTGTGAGGACTGCAGAGAGTACATGATGATAGGGATGTGTTACTGCCATCACATCCCTGACTGGACATGTGTCACATGAGACAGTGGTATGACAGACACTGTCTGGGGTTCCCAAGGACAAGCCAATAATGGGCAACTGTTCATACCTACGGTCACACGTCTACTGCATATTGTACAGATGGCATGCAGTATATATGCATGTGCTGTGCTCCCTCTGTAAATGTATACCATCTGTTGTGTTGGGTTGATGGTGATATCTATGCATACTGTTGTAGGTAATCCTGTATGCTGTTGTGTTGTGTTGATGGTGTTATCTATGCATACTGTCATAGGTAATCCTGTATGCTGTTGTCTATCACTAACCATATGTGGGTTTAAACTGCAACACCATAGGCTGAATGGGTTAGGAGGTCCCGGCAGAACCTCCTGTCCCACTTCAGCTGACCATGGCACTAGCACATCTGGAGCTCAGCCTTGGACATCAACCTCTGTTGGCTCTGCACCACCTTCTGGTGGTACCACCACTGAGGATGGAGCATGTCCCCCCTGGAAGCAGGACCAGACAGGTATATGTCTGCTGTTGTGCGGTCCCGGATGTGTTGCGTTGGTGGCTCACTAAGGGGTTTCGAAGCCAGATATGCCAGCTCAAGGGCATAGTGTCACATTTACAGGGTGATGCTGCTCCTCCTGGACAGCCCCCAGCACTGCCTCCTTTGCAGCTGTTTAGGTGAAGTGGCAGTTGCCCATGGCTGGGGACCTCTGTCCCACTGTTCCCATGGGCTTGTGAATGCTGACCACCCATCCCTATCTGGGGTGTATCCGCCCCACATGAGTCATATACCAACCCTGTATGCTGTCTTTTCTGTGATCCTACCCTACCTATCCTCCATGGCCATATCTACACTCCCTCCCCTACATCCGACCCTTACCTACGGAAACATAAAGCCAATCGGCTCCTAGGACAACATTTGCCCTATACATAGCTGTCCATTACACACACGTGCCCACTAAACACATGTAACCCTTGTAATATTCATCACAACATACTCCTGTTATCCTCACCCCTGTCTCTCAGGCGCACGATCCTGGTATGCACATCACTCCTACATGCTCCAGGTACACATGATGAGGATGACCCCATTGCACACACAACACTACCAGTCCCTCTATGGTTACCCCATTTACCTTTACCATGATGATGATGTTGCACACAGCACCTTGCAAGAGTACTGTTCACACATAATGATTGGACAGGTACTGTTGTGTTAATGTACATTACATGCACAGAGTGATGTATACGGCCAATGTACAACTATATGTGTGTATGAATGACACATGTCTGTCTGAGGGAGTCTTGAGATCACATAGAGCAACACCACTACATAATACAGGTGTCACTGGTGTTTCCCTTTTCATTCATTTGTAATGCTTTCTTGCCACATGGTATGCTCCTGATATATCTCTATATATGTATGTACCTATATGCTGGACATAAACACTCACATATGCATCTACATGATGGGATACATTCCTATACTGTTGAATGACTGTGCTATATGATATGTTTGTGGTACTGTCCGTTGTCTGTATATCTGCCTTGGCGTATTGGTAATTTACATTAGCTGTGTGGGCAGGTTCCTGGTTCCAACACTTGCAGAGGATGTTTATTTGGTTGCAGGGTAGAACAAGGCCATTGGATACGGAGGGAGTAAGGCACATTAAAACAGTTGGGAGCGGTTGTGCATGGGTTTGTGCAGTGTTAAGCACTGCTGAACTCTGGTTACAGCTTCTTACACTCGGTTAGCCTCTACATTGCTTTACCAGTGTAATACTTGCATACTGGTAGCCAAACACGCTTACACCCGCTCGCTCCTGCACTTGCAAATGCACCGACATTGGTGCTTGCATCTGTCACTCACACCCCTGGGTGGGAGCGAGGACCACAATATTACCTTGTGATGCCTATTACATCGGACTACATGACTACAGTATTGGGAATGGCTGCCCATTAGGTGACGGCATGGCATTCGACTGTATGAAATCAGTGGCCTGTCCAGTGAATTAATCATATTATTTGTGTGTTCCTCATACAATCTGCTCCCGTCTGGCTGATACATGGAAACTGAGACTCGTCAATACAGACAAATAATTGGGTTTTGGGAGCCACATCCATCGGCCGAGTCATGCTACTGCATACCTGTTATAGGTATTCCACCTTTTCAATTGGCCAAGGTGGGACTTTAGGGTTAACACCTGTCCCACTTTGCGAGGGACAGTCCATCTTTAGGCAGTTGTGTCCTGCAAAAATAATCAAGACATAGCAAATGTTCTGATTACAGGACAATATTATATTCTATGTTTCTGTAATAGTTGCATAAAACAATTATTTTATATATGAAACTTCTATATGTTATGTAAAGTAGCATAAGCACTTCAAATGTTACTTGAATAAGCTTTCATTTGTGCAAATAAATATAATTCTGTACTGTGCATGGCTGTATTTATGTTTTGTCCTGGAAAGTCTGACATTTCTACAGATCATGTCCCACTTTGGCCATTTGAAAAGGTGGCAACCCTATAGGACCTTTATGTAGTGATGTCAGATTTTGTAGGGCAACACATACCCACAGCCAGTAGAAATGAGAGTACTTCACTGTTTTGCCTACATAAA